>NW_007730906.1:84566-99855 GCF_000696425.1 Galeopterus variegatus | reverse complement strand
TGGGACAGCAAATGTTCTACTTCTAGCCTTAAGGAAGCAAACTGCCATGTTTTATAGAAGGTCATGTAGCAAGCAACATGTGGCTGAGGGTCTTGGTCCTATAGCTACAAGGAACTGAATTCTGCCACTCAGGCAGACACCTTGACTGGAGCTTTGTGAAACCCTGAACAGAGGATTTAGTTAAGCCATGCGTGGATTTCTGACCTGTGGAACAGTGAGATAATAGATGGATATTGTTTTAAGCCATTAAGTTTGGGACAATTTATTATGCAGCAATAGAAAATTGATATACCTGCTTAAAATATATCTCTTCTGAGAGGTCTCCCGAGATTTACTTCTCTCCCTGAATGAAATTAACTACTCTTCCTTCTATACCACCACTACCTATTATTGTATATATTCATATTGTTGCATTTATGTTGTATTATAACGTATTTGTATTTCTTTATTTTTCACTAGCCTCTAAGCTAAGAGCGTCTCTCTATTCTGAAGCCCTAGCACAGTGAGTAAAACATAGCAGGTGCTCAATAAATTAGAGAATTGAAATAGTCATAAATGTAGTAAGTATTCCTTAAATAAAACTTAAGGAATTGAATCAAATCAAATGGTAGTTTATCTTTGGCATTGTTGGCTGCTCTTTCAAGCACTTCAAGTAAGATCTAAATGAGGAACACACAATACGAATTGTGATGGAGTTCTAGAAGCTTGTGGAAGTTTCTTAAAAAAAAACACAAACGATTTTCTGGAATGATCTACATGTAATCCCTCACAGAGTCAGGTATTGATTCAGTCACTGCTAAAAATCCCTCTATTGCCACAAGGCATAATATCCCAGGAACATAAATAACGCAACAGAAAATAGCTTCTCAGGCTAGAAATGCCAGCTCCCTCACATTTGGTAGCAGTTTGTAGAGACGTTTCCCCTTTTGAATGAGATGAGGTAGGTGGTGATAGGAATAGTGTCTGAGGAGAGTCTGGAAGAATGTGAGTAGCTGGATTTAATCCGAACAACAGAGAGCTGTTCGCATCCAACATTCGGACTTGAAAGTGAGAGGTGTAAGCACCGACTGCCAAAAGCCATCGTCTGGGGTCTGAAACCGTTTCAAGCTCCTTCAGATATCATTCAAAACTCGTTTAGCTCCATGAAGGCAGGTCAAGATGGAGACACTCAGTAAAGGACGGGAAAGTTGAAGGAGTCACCTAATTAACTCACACTAGTTCCAATCGTGGAAATAGCCATAAATGAAGTAAATGCAAAAAATAACTATTCAGATTTTATAATCCCCCCATTGCCCACTCTGCCTGTTGGAGCACAAATATGAAAGGAGAAAGAAAACCGTTCTGCATTGTATGCAGTGACCAGATGTTTGAGCAAATGAATGTAGGCAAGTTTACACATTAGATCAGCTGGTATTTGAACTTCTCTAGCAGCTGCAGGAGAGCAACACGACTGTTCATATGCCTCCCTCTGTATCCCCAGCACCAACTGCAGTGCTTGGCAAATGATAGGCAATCAATAAACATTTTAAGACTGACTGACTTTCCGGGGAAACATACCCTAAAGCAGAAAATAATAGTCAAATCTTAACTAAATGAAATTACTGAAATCTACAGCTGGCAAACCAATAAACATTTTAAGACTGACTGACTTTCCGGGGAAACATACCCTAAAGCAGAAAATAATAGCCAAATCTTAACTAAATGAAATTACTGAAATCTACAGCTGGCAAACATCTTCTCCCTCCCTTTTTTTCAGGAAATTAATTGCAATATTTAACATTTGTAAAGTATTTCTTACACATCAAAATGGCTAGAGGGGAATTTGTACTGAAAATCTAATCCATTATTATTAATAAGTTGCCTTGTGGTCCCAGCTATTCCCTAGGGATGCAGAGATGGGAGAGAAAGGAAAACTCACTTTCAATATTTTTCTCAATGTCTTAATCTGAGAAAACTCAGAGGTTTTTTCGGTGGTTCATTCTGAGGTCTGGGCAAAGGTTCAAGCCCATTCCTGAGTTATCTAAACTGATTCATCCTCCCCCGTCCAAAGCCAACAATCACAGAGGTTTGCAACAGTACTCTGCCCTAACTACTCAGTGCTGAGAGGTTTTTAATCTTTTTCTTGTTGGTCTCCTTATCTTCTGGTGCTTCTCTGTCTCATCCCCTTTTCCAGAGGCTTCCAACATAATCAGCATCTCCTACAGCTGATGACAGACACAAGGAGCAGATGAACTAAAAGGTTAATGGAAGGGAATGGTGAGTCCAGCCTGACCTGGAGAAAGAAAAGGCAACTGGAAGTTCAGGCGGGTCGCATGCAAGCAGGACAGCTACAAAAGGATCTAAGGAGCTTAGGAACGAAGTCAGAAAAAGGCATTCAACAGCTCAGCCCCAAGAAAAGTTATTGTCTCAGCTAATTAAAAAAACCAACAACTTTTCTTAAAATTTCCATAAGAGCTATTGGATCCTTCTTGTCAGTGCACTCTGGTAACTTGTCAACTCCTTCAGCTGGAAAGTTCTTCCAAGTTGTGATTGATGATCATTTGTTAGCATTTCCTTCCCAGCACCCATTCTCTGTTATTCCAACAAGAGTGCCCAATTACATTGTGGAGAAGATGTCTCTGCCATTGAGCACTGTCTTGGTGACACATTCAGGGATGATCATGTGACCTATGGTGATCCAACTGGACTCTTCGTCTTAGGGCTTGTAGAATGGACAGAGACCAGGATGAGCAAGTGACTGGAGCTGTTTCAACCCAGTGTTGGTGACCAGAGAAGACTAGTAAAAGTTTTTGCCACATAGAAAGAATCTCAGATTTGCCTTGGTTTCTTTCCTTTTAGAATTTCTTTTTCTGGTTTTCTCTCCAGTAGGTATCACTTCCCCCTTCCCTAACCTTCCAACAAATTCTCTTTTGCTCTTAAGTGAGAGTTAGTTCCTGTTGCTTGCCACCAAAGAGGTGTAAGAGACAAGTGTCCAGCTTATTCTTGTTGTGTGGTCTTCTTGCAAGGAAATATGTGATGACTGACAACATGGGTGTATGATGAGTTGCCAGACAACAGGACAGAGCAGACAAGAGTACAGCACTAAAGAACAGCATTGTGGTTCAAGCTCTGTTTACTCACATAGTCTTGTACCATAAAAAAACTTTCAAAGTGGCATGACTGTAGCAGGTAAAACTTCCCTGACCAGTATCTACACGTGCATTGCTTGTGGCTCTAAACTAAAGAACAGCATTGTGGTTCAAGCTCTGTTTACTCACATAGTCTTGTACCATAAAAAACTTTCAAAGTGGCATGACTGTAGCAGGTAAAACTTCCCTGACCAGTATCTACACGTGCATTGCTTGTGGCTCTTGTTGGGAAAGAGGGTTCTATATAGACTAGTACTAAGTGTGATTCCAGTACTAACCCTGACCTCTTTCAAGGGAAAAACTATAGGCTTATTCTGAAAGAAGAAGGAGTTCAATCTTTTTCATCAAGGCACAAGCTCCACTTGCAATGAGCATGGATTAGTACACCTGGGTCTTTACATAGTTTTTGTCATTCTACAGAGTCAGTGCCTGACACAATTGTGGAACTTCCTGGATCCATGGAAATTAGAAGGTAAAATTGGGGATAAAAAATAAATATATTAGATTCTGTAAGAGAGATCACTGTGGTCTGTAATATCTCAGGAGGGTTTTGTGGACAAGGTGGGACTTAATTTGGTCTATGAATAATGAATAGCATTTGAAAAGAAAGAAATGGGAAGGCCTGCCAGGTGGGAAAAACAGGATAAGCAAAAGCATCCAGGTAGAAGGCACGAGGCATGTCTGGAGGACAGTGTTGAGGACAGCAAAGCAGAAAGGGTGAAGGGAGAGCAGAGTTTGGGGGGAAAGACTGAGAAAGGTCTGTCCTGACTGCATGGTGGCAGGCCTAGAAAGTCCAGCTAAGGGGTCTGGTATTTTACAAGGTCCAGGCTCTTGTAAGTTTTAGAGTATAGAAGTAATGTGGAAAAATAGTGCTTACAAAGGTCAATCTAGTGTGGAATACAAGGGAGAAAAGCTTAGAGAAAGTAAAGGCAGAGATAGCTGAGAACTGCTGATATGAGTAAAGGTTTGAAGGGAAAATGTTACAGCCCCAGGATATAATTTGCGCTTGCCACTTGTCTTGTTACCAAGTTCTTGACATCAGTTTTCTAATGGCTTTCCAATTTCTTCTTGTCACAAAACAATGGGAACTTTCCAGTTAACTGTGGATTCTAGTGGGTTAAAATCTAAACAATCAAAGTTTTACTTTACTTTTATTGCTGGGCTTATACAGATTCACAGGTGAACCCCAGGTGCGTAGTAAGTGCCAAGTTAGCCTGGTGACCAATTCCTGCCATTTGGGGGGGGAGGGGAATATTCACCTTTTGCTATTCTTCATTACTCCTTTCTTCTGACATTCAAAAAGATATTTAGTAAAATTACTAAAACTCTTTTGATGTTATCTTTGCTTTTTTTGGCCAGGTATCAGAAATTTAAGCCAGATATTCTTGTAAATCCTTACTCTGCCCGTGAAGAGGAAAATAATTTTGTCTTGAATGTGATCCTCAATCAGTCAGTATTGACTGACTAGAACACTGAACTCAGAAGAATTCTAAGGGTTTCTCTGGGATCAGAGAGAGAGAGAGCCATATCTGATTAGCAGTAATGTCAACCATAGGTGAGGAAACGGGGCCACTCTTACCTAGGGATTCAGATTAGCAGGGCTAGACTTACATTAAGTAAAGCAAGATTTCCTTCACAATGTGGATAGTAGGTCTCCAGAAAATCCTAGTGTCCCCAAGGATCCATTCAAATATTCCTGGGAGAACTTAAAATTGAACTAATTTATCTAAAGCATAAGGAACTTAATCTGTCTTTGTTATTTGTGTGGGGAGCAGGAGATAAGATCTGGGGTCTGAGGAGGAAGACGCGATCTTTATCCTGGAGATTAAAATGGAATTGGAATTGCTTTGCAAACAATTTTTTAATATGGTGATAACATTTTCTAGACCAAAAAGTAAAGACAGTATTTGCTGGGGATTTTTTTTTTAACTAAAAAATTCATCCATATTAACATTTTACAAAATTATAATTATTAAATATCATTTATTTATGAAAATAATTAAATGATGTGAAATTGAAACTGTCCCGAAACTCAAAATATCTGTTTAGCAAATTTCATTATTACTATTTGACTTGGATTTCCAGGATGTTAAAAGATTTTCCTGCCCTTTATTTACTACTTTGATAGATACTCTGGTTCATACCTTAGAATTCTGAGGCCATCAAATAAAACTATAGTTTAAATAAAACCACATGTGGCCAGATGTAAGTGCTCAGTGATAGATATGTGTTTAACTTTATCAAAAGCCAATATGACAAATCTCTATGAAACAAACCGATTGGACTTGAAGATTCATATTATGAAAACTACAAATTTTTACAAAAAAGATATTTTCATCTTTAAAGTTTAAGTTACATTTAAATGACTATTTGTTTGATAAAGGAGTTGGGATGAGAGAGAATGAGAAGGACACGATATACATTGAAGTCAATCAGAAATGAGAAAAAAGGGATGGTTACAAAGAAAATAATCGTGTAAATTTTGGTTCAAGTTATAAATATTTGATTAAAAAAGAATACATATCAGTTCTCATAATTCAACTACAGTCTAATAATTCAATCACAAGTCACAGGTATTTTTAAAAAATTTTTTATTGAATCAAAATTGATTATACATATTTTGGGGGTTCAACATTGAGATATGTTCATCAAATCAATATTACTAGAATATATATTGTTACAAATCAAACTTACTCTTTATGCCCCTTGTCCAATCTCACCCCCTCCCCCTGTCCACCTTTTGCTATTCTTCATTACTCCTTTCTTCTGACATTCAAAAAGATATTTAGTAAAATTACTAAAACTCTTTTGATGTTATCTTTGCTTTTTTTGGCCAGGTATCAGAAATTTAAGCCAGATATTCTTGTAAATCCTTACTCTGCCCGTGGAGTCCCGACCCCAGTGAATAGGCTTAATGCCTTTGTTGAAGATCAAATGGCAGTAAGTGTGTGGGTTGATTTCAGGGTGCTCTATTCTATTCCATTGATCAGAGTCTCTGTTTTTATACCAGTACCATGCTGTTTTAGTTATTATAGCTTTGTAGTATAGTTTAAAGTCAGGTAGAGTAATACCTCCAGCTTTATTTTTTTTTGCTCAGCGTTGCCTTGAAAAAATAAATAAATAAAAAAAATAAAAGATACTGTTTTACTCCTGGCATTATATCTTTTTTTGTTTGGATGTTTTGAATATGTTTTTTTTTTTTTCCTTTCTTCCCCTTTTATTATTTTTCTTCAGTGTTTGATTTTTTTTTTCTGTGTGTGTGTGTGTGTGTGTGTGTGGTGAGGTTTAATTTGTGATTATTATAATTCCTTATATTTTCATTAAGACTAAATGTTAGGTTCAAGGGCTCGCTCAGATTCTGGTTAAACATTTTTGGCCAAAGTACTCCACAGTGAGAAATTGGTAAAGGGCCACAAAAGATGATTCTATTGTGTAATTGTGAATACACTAATCATCCTCATTTGAGCATTGCATATTGCACACAAGATTGATATTCAACTCTGTACCCCACAGATATGTACAATCAACTGTGTTTCAATAATAATAGTAAAGTGTAACAATAAAGTACACTCCATAGATGATGCTGTATACTTTATATTGCAGGATGCCAAGAGATCCCACTATTAATAATGTTAAATTTAATCATACTGTCAAGGTGGAACCATGAGATGTTTCTGTGGTAAAGATAACATTTTACCCTTGGATTGGCAAGTCATACGTGGGATGACATTAGGCATCATGAGAATGTTTTATTGTCCAACAACATTTAATCTAATAGTTTTAATAGCCTTTCTAGGTTTTTGCCTGATTTAATTATTTGGGGGGGAGCACAATAGTGATTTTCTAATTCTGTCATTCCATCTACATTTATAAACTCACATTATTCTTTATGAAAAAGCACTTTCTTTTATCAAGTGTAAATAAGCTTCATTTATCAAAATAAAAAATCAGAATAAATTCTTAATTCTTTTCCTTTTCTAATTTTCAAGAAGTGAGTGATAAAATAGTTTAATAGGGAAATATTAAATGTTAAAAAAAACACCCTGAAGTCCACATCCAGCCCAGCCATGGCTGAACTGCCACCGGAAGCCCCCTGGGCTCCCCTGCAGGAATGAGGGGGGTGCAGCAGCCTCGACTATGTCCCCCGTTCTCTCCTTCCTCCTCCTCCCACCGAACCCCCTCTTTCCCCTGTACACGTCCCCCAACTGCTCCACAACAACATCTTAGAATGCAAAAAAAAAATAACAAATAAATAAATTTTTTAAAAAAGAAAAAAAGTTAAAAACCACCCCTTTAAAGTGCTCAGAAATCCTGAGTTTTTTAATAATCTTTAATTAGATTAAGTGTCAATTATCACTTGGGCATTATCTGCTGTATTGCAGATTTATAAAAGCTAGGCAGAGGATGTTTATTAACTACAATCTAATTGCCTTAAAGTTCTTTTGGATCTAGCTGATCAAACAGTTTATTTTCTACTCGGGAGGAAGGAGGGGAAAATCTGAGATTATGCTTATGAACAGAGAGAACAAGACTTTAGACATCACAGAGAAATTTGAGCAACAGTCATTGACAGGAAAGTGTAACTCTGCCAAGGGGTGAGAAAGTTTCTACACAGGTGGGTATTGGGAATAGGGACAGGAAACAAAGTGACTTCCACTGGATTCAGCCTTCACCAACTCCATTTTGACTCAGGATTGAAGTTCCAAAAATATAAAACAACTGCAGATTTATTCTTCCCCTTTTTATTTATTTCTTTTATCCTAGGACATAAAAGTCACTTATTTCAGTGCGTACTCGGTGAGTGGTTTCCCATGCCAAGACAAAGTCCCTGCAAGTTCTGAGATGTCTCAGAAGACAATCAGGGCCTTCCTTGTCCCTCTCTGCCTGTCGTGATCCCCCTGACCGCCTCCCCCTGAAGAACTGCACTAAAAGCGCTGAGAGCTCATGAAACCTATTGAACACTCCATCTTCCTTTGTAAGGTGCCAGGCACTGACTTTGTTCAAAACGCCATAGGTGGTGGCCACTTGTTCCACACTCCTTGCCAGTCATGGGAATAAAAAACAGTGCAGGGAGACTGCAGAGGAGGGAGGAAAGGAGCTGGGGGCCGACTCTCTAACTATAATAGTCTGCTCCACTACAAAAAGGCAGCCAGAAATGCGGTTTTCAAATTTACAGGAAAAAAAAAAAAAAAAAAAAAGAAAAGCACCCATCCTGTAGAAAGAGTGCTGTAACATTCTCTCCCTCCCTGTATTGAAATGGTCAGTTGAAAATATCTCACTATGTTGGGCCAAAGATTCAGATCAAACTTAGCTTCCATGGATGTAGAATAAGGCAGGGGAGGGGAGCAGTCCGGCAGAAGCTGATGGGGGGGGGGGGGCGTCTGACCAGGGAAGGACCACCGCAAAGTTTCACTGTGGCAGCCCAAGCCTGGAGAGCGGGCGGAAAATGAATGCCAGCACAAACGTTAAAGGAACAGGATAAGTGGGGGGAAGCTGCTTTTGGCAAGAGAACTGAGCGTGTTCGGTTTTCTAATATAAGAGAGAGAGTGAGAAGGAGATTGTGGGAGCTCACCAGGTGCATTTTGCAAGCTTTCCCATTTCCTGTTTCACTGGTTCCTCTGATATTATTGCAAGAGGCTTCAAAGCTGCATATAAAGAAGCTTGCCATCCTGCTGGACTCACTTTGACTTCTGTTTGTAATTCATGGTTTTCCTACTTAAAAAAAAATAAAAACTTTTTTTTTTGTGAGAGGAAAATAAGAAGCATCTCAGAAATTAGTCAGCTTCAGTGTACAGGGGTTAGATCCAAAGGAAAAGTGTCAGTGACATTTTTTAGAACCTGTTTGTTATGTGCTTGCACACCTTACAGTCAAGTGCAACATACTGAATTTGCAGTTTCTTTTCATGTCAATGCAGTGGGATAATAATCTTTTGTTCTTTTTGACCGGTAAGGGGATCGCAACCCTTGGCACAGTCTGGTCAGCACCACGGTCAGCCAGTGAGCGCACCGGCCATCCCTATATAGGATCCGAACCCACGGCCTTGGCACTAACAGCGCCGCACTCTCCCGAGTGAGCCACGGGGCCGGCCCAATAATCTTTTGTTCTTAATTGAATTTTATTGTTTTGTCTTTTTCCTAAAGAATGTGGTTTCTCTTCAGTGTTTTCCGATACCTGTATCCTCCCACCTCACCCCATCCACCCTCACTCTCAACTCTAACCCAAGTCAGGCAGTTAAGCATCTGCCTCCATTTCCCCAGGGAAGACACGGCAAAAAACAAATGCAGAAAAAAACACCAATCTGTGGCTTTGGAGCTTCAAAATGAAAATTTCAAATGCATGGCAAAAAGTATAGCTTGAAAGTTCCAAAAGTTTGGGTTTGGGGGATTTCTGAAGTATTTGCTTAAGGGAAACAGCAGAATATACAATGGTCAGATTTTTAGAATCAGCCATTTTTCTGGCTATGAGAAGATAGAGAAAGAAAGCAAGATGGCCAGTTAGCTCAGTTGGTTAGAGCACAGCGCTGATCCAAGGTCCAAGGTTCCATCCTGATACCAGTCAGCAAGAAAAAGAGAGAGAGGAAAAAAAAAAAAAAAAGAAGAAGCAGGCAGAGAACAGGTTGCTAGAAGAACTGGAAGTTGGTGGTGAGTATGCCTGAGAAACAGCTTGTGTCCTCCCCTTCCCTGTTCTTGGGTAGTTCCCAGTTTGGGGGAAGTGAGAATAGAAGTATGACTCTGCTCCATCTTCAGGTAAAGCCCAAAGAGACATCAAGACTCTGGTATCCCTTTTGTACACAACGGTACAATTGTGACATGTGGTGAAGTAGCGAGGGAGGACTCAGACAGTATGATATAGTTCCCTTCAAAACAGTGTGGCCTCGACAGAGACACATGTTTCTACATGCCCCAAAGAGAGTGTAGAATCAGCTAGGACAGTCCAGTCAAGATCCCAACAGTGACCTCGTGGCTGGAGTTAGATGGAACCTGATTGTATAAGCACCTACAAAGATTGATGACATGTAGGGATGCTGTGTGTCTCATCAAGAATTCCAGTCATCTATGAGATTTAAAAATCAATTGGATGGCAAAGAAAGAAGCTGATCTCAATCTTGCTAAAATTTTAAGATCTCTTAAAAAAAGACAGTACATTTGGTTAAATGTGCACACACACATGCATGCACACACACTGGCTGGAATGAAAAGCTAATAAAAAGGTAAACACAACTGGAAATTTCCGTTTATTCCATTCCTACCCTTATGTACATGTTTTCACTTTCAAGACAAGTTCTTATATGGCAAGCAATTGTACAATTGATATTTACATGCACTTGTGAGTATATAGTCCAGTGCTTACTCCAAAGTAGACCTCACTGCGTCAAATAGAGACAGAAAGACTCATATTTAGGCTTAACAGAGATAGGCCAGCAAGAAGGCAATGAAAACCTTTCTTCTAGAAAAAGAAAACAATGTGGGAGGATAGTAGATGGCTGATGAGAAGCAGTTCCTTAAATTTGGAAGAACACGTAGCCTTCTAGTGAGGCACCTGGGAACTCATTTTTTATGCTGTACCTTAATTCAAAATTTAACAAGATTTTTATTGATTTCACAGAAAGTTAAATCAGAATAACTCCCTAGTCATTCTGTATAAATTGGAGCTGGCTTTCTCTACTATCAGTTGATGAATACATAGAATAACTTATTTAATATTAGGTTCAGAAATGTATAATTTGGAATGTAAACCTACTGCCAAAAGAGGAGAAAAAAATCTTAATGCATTCCAAGGAGAAATAGGATTTTTAAAAAAAAAATCATCTCCTGGACCAGTGCTTCATTTAAATAGTATGAAGAACAGGATATAACCCTATAATAATGTTATACATTACTTAAACTCTCTGACTACATACAGTCCTATAATGTGAGTGATTAAATGTTATTTTTTAATTGCATCATGAAGCAGAAATATGGAAATAGGGTTAGATTATAGAAGGACAGTTTTAGGGTAGACTTTAGGACAGTTTGTAAAACCCTGAGAGGTCATGTGCATTAATAAGAAGGTAAATTCTTGAGGTGGTAACACAAACACTAAAATTGAAACAATATTGAGAAAATGTCAGATAGACAATCCCGTGGGGTAATTGAAAAATAATTATTTCTGGAAGAAGATAATTGAGCAAATAACACCTCAAGGCACTTAAGCGTTCAGAATTCTCCAGAACTAGGATTCAGTCTCTGATGTGCTGGACCAGCCTTAATGGACAGAAGCCAATGACCTGGTGAACCTGTGAAATCCCTTCTGTCTTGAACATCTTTGATTTATAAGATGATGCCAAATATTCTGAAAATATGTGCAATGTTTGGCAGTTTTTCCATCAATGAATTCGTTGTTGATTTTTCAGTAAATGAAAGCAAACAATTTAAAATAATTGAGATGTTAATGTTTTTACTCACTGTCATCGTAGTACCCCTTTGAATTTTAACTCTGAAACTTCCTTGTTCTATGATTGTAGAAAAATATGATAGAGTAAAAATTTCAAATGCTAATGTCCAAAAGCAAGGTGACATGGGAGAGTAAAACGCTTGTCCAACAAAACTTTACTTTGCCTCTTTTTTGGTGTTGGGGGGAGGTTCCTGCAGACATGTGACTAAGAATGGGAAAGCTCAAAGTGTTTGGACTTTGTCACCAGACACAGTGTCAAATCCTGGGTTTTAAATTTTCATATTAGAATCATCTCAGGTGCTTTTTAAAAATTCAGATTCCTGGGCTTGAACCCAGACCTCCAATAAGAATCTCTAGAAGATTCAAGCCTCAATAATCTGCATTTTTTAGCAAAATTGACAGATGACTTCATATGCCCTAAATTTATGAATAAAATGTATAATAAAAACCATGCTGTAAAAATTTTTACAGGTTCAGATAATATTTTATTTTATTTTATTTTATTTTATTTCTATTTTTATTGAATCATAATTGATTATACATATTTTGGGGGTTCAACATTGATGTATATTGGTCAAATCAATATTATTAGCATATACATTATTACAAATTGTACTTATTCTTTATGCCCCTTATCAAATCTCTCCCAATCCCCTTCTCGCTTCCCGCTCCCACCTCTGGTAGCCCTAGATTTCTTTCTCCTTCTGAAAGAGTAATGGTTACTCTGTTGATTTGTTGCCTAGATGATCTGTTCAGTGCTGAGAGAGATGTGTTCAGGTCCCCCACTCTTATTGTAGAGTAGACACTTCTTCTATCTCTCTGGAATGGGTTTTGTGGAGAGAGGCATCCTCTTCTTTTCTTTGGTCTCTGCTGGTGACTCTCCTTGTTTCAATGCACTCGAGTAGCTGGTGGGCCATCTACACGGTGGTCGGTGGTCGTGGCATCTCGCTGCTTTTCCGGCAGCTGCAACGGGATTGCAACCCTCGGCGCTGCGCCCGCCCCTCGCTCAGCCAGTGAGTGGGAACCGGTCTGTATGTGGGATCCGAATCCTCCCCTCGGCAGGAGCGCCGCCGCGCTCCCGAGCGGCGCACTGTAGCAGTGCGCCACTGGGCCGGCCCAAGTCTAATCCTCTTGAACTGACTTAACGGCTCTGTTATTACCTGATCCTGGCTGCCTGTCCTGCATACATTTAACCGGACAGCCTTTTCTTTCTTTCTTTTTTTTTTTTCACTTTTTTTCTTACCGACTCACCTTTACAGAGTCTTTCCAATGTATTCAATTTAAATTTCAAAAAGGCACAATCTTAAACTGCACTTATATTTTACTGGTTTATGTAATGTTTCATTAAAACACATAAATACTTTCAAAACACAATTGGCATAAAAAGGTTTGGGGACACAACTGACCCTTGACAACAATGCTGGTGGGAGTGGAGACATGTGAGAAACTGGCCTTCGGGCAGCAGGCACTCAGTTTACCAATGAGTGTAGTTTATGAAAGGAATTCTTAGAGATTGGTTGATCTGACCATTTAGTAGGAGAGATGCTACTGTATTACTATTCCTATTTAATATATGAGTGTACCATGTTCCAAGAACAAGCAATTAGGATACATTCTCTGAGTGACAGAGACAACAGTTAAAACCAAGTCACCCTTATGAAAGACCATCCCCTTTTTCCTATGTTCCTGGTACATATGCCTCCTTAACGTGATTTCTGCTCCAGGACTAGCTTTATTGGTAGTTGGAGTAAGATACTCATCTATTTGTGACTGGAGGAATCTTGCAATCCTCCTATCCAAGAAGCACCTCCTCCTGCAGCATGTTACAAGGCCTGGAATGTCCGCCTTCATTCAGTTGTCTGAGCTGATGATCCCAAATGAACTGCAAACTATATTAGCTGAGAGGGCTAGCTCACTAAGTCTTCTTCAAACATGAAATGCTTAGTCAATCAGCTAGGGGAATGTGAAGTTCTATGAAACAATAACTTGCCAGCATATTTTGGTCACTTCCAGCAGGCCTAGCACAGTGGTTGACATTCTGGACCCAGAGATGATGTGAGGGACCAGGGCCCCAACAAGAGAGGTGAGAGAGAGAAGTAAAGGAACAAAATCACTTTTCCCCATTTCAAGCTTAAAGTAGGGTCTGATTTTTCCAGCCTCAACAATACTTGATGTCTAAGAATCCAAAATTTCTNTTATTAGCATATACATTATTACAAATTGTACTTATTCTTTATGCCCCTTATCAAATCTCTCCCAATCCCCTTCTCGCTTCCCGCTCCCACCTCTGGTAGCCCTAGATTTCTTTCTCCTTCTGAAAGAGTAATGGTTACTCTGTTGATTTGTTGCCTAGATGATCTGTTCAGTGCTGAGAGAGATGTGTTCAGGTCCCCCACTCTTATTGTAGAGTAGACACTTCTTCTATCTCTCTGGAATGGGTTTTGTGGAGAGAGGCATCCTCTTCTTTTCTTTGGTCTCTGCTGGTGACTCTCCTTGTTTCAATGCACTCGAGTAGCTGGTGGGCCATCTACACGGTGGTCGGTGGTCGTGGCATCTCGCTGCTTTTCCGGCAGCTGTGGTTATTGTGATGGCTGTGGTGGGCCACCCACCTGGAAGTGGTGTCCTGAGGCATGGAGCCAGGGGCCACTCCCCCTCCTGCAACCAGGCAAGCAGCACACCAAAAACATCAGATCACATTTTAAATGAAACATAGAGATGTTAAAATTCTCTTTAATGTTTTAAATCACATTACAAATACTGAGAAAAGTTGGGATCACAGATACTGGTAAAAATGCAGAGTTGTCTCCAAACTGTATCTATTATGTGAGAGTTTTACAATTTATATAACTGCCCAATCTTTATTACTGTCCTGCATACATTTAACCGGACAGCCTTTTCTTTCTTTCTTTTTTTTTTTTCACTTTTTTTCTTACCGACTCACCTTTACAGAGTCTTTCCAATGTATTCAATTTAAATTTCAAAAAGGCACAATCTTAAACTGCACTTATATTTTACTGGTTTATGTAATGTTTCATTAAAACACATAAATACTTTCAAAACACAATTGGCATAAAAAGGTTTGGGGACACAACTGACCCTTGACAACAATGCTGGTGGGAGTGGAGACATGTGAGAAACTGGCCTTCGGGCAGCAGGCACTCAGTTTACCAATGAGTGTAGTTTATGAAAGGAATTCTTAGAGATTGGTTGATCTGACCATTTAGTAGGAGAGATGCTACTGTATTACTATTCCTATTTAATATATGAGTGTACCATGTTCCAAGAACAAGCAATTAGGATACATTCTCTGAGTGACAGAGACAACAGTTAAAACCAAGTCACCCTTATGAAAGACCATCCCCTTTTTCCTATGTTCCTGGTACATATGCCTCCTTAACGTGATTTCTGCTCCAGGACTAGCTTTATTGGTAGTTGGAGTAAGATACTCATCTATTTGTGACTGGAGGAATCTTGCAATCCTCCTATCCAAGAAGCACCTCCTCCTGCAGCATGTTACAAGGCCTGGAATGTCCGCCTTCATTCAGTTGTCTGAGCTGATGATCCCAAATGAACTGCAAACTATATTAGCTGAGAGGGCTAGCTCACTAAGTCTTCTTCAAACATGAAATGCTTAGTCAATCAGCTAGGGGAATGTGAAGTTCTATGAAACAATAACTTGCCAGCATATTTTGGTCACTTCCAGCAGGCCTAGCACAGTGGTTGACAT
>NW_007730906.1:79627-83526 GCF_000696425.1 Galeopterus variegatus | reverse complement strand
ACTTAGAAGAATTGCTTATAAATGAGTGAATTAACTAATGAGACCTCTAGGCCACCAGAATTTAATCATGGGTCCTTAATAAGAATGGAGTTAGAGGATGTTGACCCACATTCCAGATCTACAGGGAACAGGGTTATAGCACCTTGGTCTCACCTAGCAGCTATGACATCCACTGAGACCAAAATAGTCTTTGTGGGTAGCTATTTAAGGGGGCTATTTCCCTTTATAAGTTTTGGGTCCTGGGTTAATTATCTTTGCCCCACAGGCAAATATATTCCCTGCTGCAATTCAGCCTTTCTCTGATGCATTTCAGGAACTTTAGCCTTGTACCACAAGGTCTTGCATGTAAAATATTCGTGTGAATTTCTCTCTGTCGTTTATGGGATGCCACACTTCAAACCCTGCAGAGCAGGGCTGTTCTTTCTCTCCTCTTGCACGGCTTGCAGGGGCGTCACAATGCTTCAGCACTGGTGAGTCGAACACCACTCTGGACAATGCAGCCTTTTCTGAGGTTGAATGCTGAACGGGTGAGAACAATTACAAGCTTTTCATCAGAGTATCAAATACTGCCAGAGTATTTTTGAAGACAAGTTATTCAATCTATAACAAAATAAGTTTCTATATTTTTTTGAAGGCAAAGTGGGGGTAACTCTTCTTAGAGCCAGAAGGTGTAAGGGAGACCAAGTCACTAACCCACCTGCTCTTTTCCCTTTTCTTTCATCTGCAGGATTATAAACTCAGAGGACTTCTCAGTAATTTTGGGTGAATAGGTTGGGGCTGAAGCCAGGAGAGCCAAGATCAAGTGAAGGTAGTTTCCATTCAGGGTTTTCTTCAAGATTTGATGATCTTTCCCTAGAAATTTCCAGCCAGTGTCCAAAAGAGTCAGTTGAAATCAACAAGCAAAACATTTTGTGTGGCTGCTGTGTGGGGCCACCAAGCTTCCATAGGTGATGCTGTTTCCTTACCTCTGAAATCATTGTTTTTTATTTATTCCGTGACATTGTTCTAGTCATTGATCACCACAACTGGAAGAGATTTTCGTCCTCACAGGGTGCTCAGCGTGGGCCACAGTGTAGCAGACTAAGTTTATATCTCTGCACCACATGGACGCTGGCCCCGGAGCAGGAACAGACCCCATCTCCCAGTCACGCCAGGTGCCCTGACCAAAGCCATGGGAAAGCCGAAGCCCATGGGGAGCCTCTGGTGTCTGCTGCAGTCCTGCAGGCATAAAACTGACCAAATAGTATGTGCATTTCAAGGGATCTGCCGAAGAACCTGTCTTAACTTCCAACAAGCAGCTGTGACCTTTCTAACTAACCAAAATTAGAGGTTCTTTTGGAAACTTTTTTTGGATGCCCAGAACTTAAACTTATATAATACTTAGACATTATACAATACTACAACGGCTCTTGTTCAAAATTTAGCACCAGACTGAAGAAGGATAATGACACCTAAATTATGAGATTTTTGCTCTGTGCAAAGCACCCTTGTAAGTGTTTTGCATATGCCATCTCCTTTAGTTCTCAGAATAAACCCAGTGCATGAAGTATTATTATCCGTATTCTGTAGATGTCAAAGGGGTTAAGTAGGCCAGCTGCCAAAAAAAAAAAAAAAAAAAAAAAAAGAGGTTAAATAAACTGCCTAAGTTTACACAGTGAGTAAGTGGTAGAGATAGGCTCCAGAGCCTGAAATAATTATGCTAATAATTCCACGTGGCATTATCATTATTTATAAGATTTATTATAATCTAG
The DNA here is from genome assembly GCF_000696425.1 of Galeopterus variegatus. Classification (NCBI taxonomy): domain Eukaryota; kingdom Metazoa; phylum Chordata; class Mammalia; order Dermoptera; family Cynocephalidae; genus Galeopterus; species Galeopterus variegatus. Next base: position 81,775 of record NW_007730906.1, on the reverse strand, counting down.
ATCTCTGATAACAGAGGATGCTATACAGAAATTATGGCTCATCTATGCAGCTGAAAACCACAAGCTATGCAGTGCTGTAGAAGTGTTCTTGCTGATATGCAAAGATAAAAGCAAGTTTCAGAGTCATGCAAGAGGATGCATTAACTGTTATAGAACAGATAAATAAGGTTGTGTTAAATATATTTAAATAAAAATACAAATGTATAACTAAATTATATAAAATCTAGATGGACATATGCCAAATTATTAACAGTTGCTATCTGTAGGTGGTAGGAAAATAGATTTTTTTCCCTTTTTGTTTAAATGTATTTTCCTATTTTTAGTATAATAAACACCAATTGTTTGAGTTAAAACATTATATAAAGTAGAAATTAAAAAGGATTCTTCTTAAAATATGTGGTTTTGTATTAAAATGGAGCTCTTTTGTGATAAGGCAGCAGAAAACTTAGAGTTCATGTTATGAAAGATCAAGCTAGCAACCACGAGGAAAAATACTGTCTGTGCCCATGGGAAACCCTAGAGAAAGGCCCGGGAATGGGGCGATATCCCCGGCTAAGAGTGCATTTCACAGACTTGCTGGGTCCTGGTATCACATCTAGGCATTCACTTTTCCTAGACATCATATCTCATAAGAGATGGAAACAATCGTTCTAAATTTAACTGATTGGAAAACAGGAAGAAACTTAGACAAGTCCATTGTTTAATGGAACCATAATCTATGAAAGGCACAAAAGCCCATTTTCTTCCAGAATGCCCACAATGGAATTTTTTCAGGGCACAAAAAGTATCCTTGTCACTGACCCTTTACAGTACTCTGAAAACAGTTTTTCATTTTCTCAACCCCGAAAGAGTAGAATCATTGCTTTTTGACTTGGTTACTTAAAGGCGGGGGAGGGCGGGCATAACTAAGAAACATGAAAGAAACATTTATGTTTGCAGTGTAGGAAGGGTTATGATTGTTTTGCTGCAGTTGTGGTGTGGCTCTGATTTTGAGGCAATCAGATCTGTAGGGTCTGAAGAAATCCCCAACTGAGAAAGCACAGAAAGTGAGAGATTTTGACTGGGTCTGACTCCAGTCTCAGTTCCATTTACGAATACCTTCCTTGAAAATGCCCATTGCCATTAGATTGCCAGGCATGACCCCACCCTGGCCGTTATTTCTTGGCCCTTTGTTTCTTCTTTTTGCCCCATATCTACCAAGTCAGCATTTCTCAAGACCCCTCTCTTCAGTCCTCTATTTCTTTGTCTCCTCCCACAGAAAATTCACCTACCCTTCCACCTTCATACCTGCACAAATAATTGTCAAACTGATATCTTTAGTTCTGTGATAGTCAGGGAAGCCTTCATGGTGGAGGCAGGCTTTTAGAGAAGGGACGGATTTCAGTTGTGAGTCCACGTGCAGGGGCAAGGGAATCTCAGAAAAGGGAAACAGAGCTAACAAAAGCACAGACACAAGGAGAAGTGCTGAGTGTGTGAGAGAGATATCTAGTCTGGTAGGAAACTCATTCATTGAACCTTGGCAACGCCAGTGAACAATGCTTCTATTTTTCTCTTACACCTCCATATTTCTTTTCTTGCTCCTGTGTCTCCAAGCACCTGTCTGAACAAGTGAAGGTTCCTGGCTAGCTTGCATTTCTTCTATACACTGGATATGTCTCTCGCTTCTGCATGGCTGAGGCCAAGGCCATCAAGGGCAGGTCCAGTCTTTCCCTGCTGACTATTCAGACAAGAGCTGAGTTCTTCTTTTCCTTGATCCTTATTAACCATCTGAGTTTATTCTGATGTTCAGTGTTCAGAGCTGGTTGCTCAAATAACATTGTCTTTTGTATAGCATGGTCTTTTGTCACAATTTTAAATCCCTGGAGCTAGAGGGCTCTAGGACACATCATGCATGGTCTCATAATGTACTTACCTAACTTATTTTAGTCCATACTTCAACTGGCAGGACTCTTATGTATTTCTCCTATTGTGTTGTTTTGGAATATAATAGTCAGGAACCAAGTTAGCTTTTTTTTTTTGACCCTTTACCAATTCCTCCCTTTCCCCACCCCTCCTTTTCCCCTTTCTTCTCTCCTCTGGAACCTCGGTTCTGTTCTCTCCTTTTGAAAGTTCAGCATATTATTGTGATTGTTGTATCTTTTTCTTTTT
>NW_007730906.1:13670-78627 GCF_000696425.1 Galeopterus variegatus | reverse complement strand
GATTGTATGTCAGTTCTGTCTGTAGTTGTTTGAGGAATCCCCATACTGTTTTCCATAATGGCTGCACTAATTTACAGTCCCGCCAACAGTGTTCCCCTTTCTCTGCATCCTCACCAGCATTTGTTATTCTCTGCCTTTTTGATAATAGCCAGTCTAACTGGAGTGAAATGATATCTCAATGTGGTTTTGACTTGCATTTCCCTGATGCTGAATGATGTTGAGCATTTTTTCTGTGGCTGTTGGTCATTTGTATGTCTTCCTTTGAAAAATGTCTATTCATCTCCTTTGCCTATTCTTTAATTGGGTTATTTGTTTTATTGTTAAATTGTGTGAATTCCTTATATAGTCTGGATTTTTAAAAAAATTCATTACGACATTAAAAAAAATTAAATTTTTTTATTTGTTATTAATATTATTATTTTTTTACATTCTATGATGTTGTTGCAGAGCAGTTGGGAGGGAGGGGGAGAAGGGAAAGGGGAAGAAAATGGGATGGAAGGAGGAAGAAGGAGGGGCAGGATTTAGGCCTGTGACACCCCCCTCATTCCCACAGGGGAGATGAGGGGACTTCAAGGGGTGGCTTAGTCATTGCTGGGCTGGGTGCACATGTCAGGGGGGTGTGGCAAAAGCCCTCGTTCCCTATCACCCCAGCTCGGGAACCCCGGGGCCCTTCTTGTGGCTTGGTGGTCGACACTGAGCTGGCTGTGGGTGTCAGGGTGGTGTCACTGAGGCCCTCGGTCCCCCACTGTCCTGGCTTGGGAGAGCCTGAGGTGATTCCTGCAGCAGCTCGGTGGTCATTGCTTGTGTTGTGGAGGTGTGGCCAAGGCCCTCAGTCCCACATTGCCCTGGCTCGGGTGAGCCTGGGGTGCTTCCTGTGGCTGCTTAGTGATCATTGCTGGGAGGTTGAGTATGTCACGGGAGTGTGACTGAAGCTCTTGGCTCCCACCCTTGGGACTGGTTGCGGGGAGGGGGAGAAGGGAAAGGGGAAGAAAATGGGATGGAAGGAGGAAGAAGGAGGGGCAGGATTGAGGCCTGTGACACCGCCCTCATACCCACAGGGGAGACGAGGGGACTTCAAGGGGTGGCTTAGTCATTGCTGGGCTGGGTGCACATGTCAGGGGTGTGTGGCAAAAGCCCTCGTTCCCTATCACCCCAGCTCGGGAACCCCGGGGCCCTTCTTGTGGCTTGGTGGTCGACACTGAGCTGGCTGTGGGTGTCAGGGTGGTGTCACTGAGGCCCTCGGTCCCCCACTGTCCTGGCTTGGGAGAGCCTGAGGTGATTCCTGCAGCAGCTCGGTGGTCATTGCTTGTGTTGTGGAGGTGTGGCCAAGGCCCTCAGTCCCACATTGCCCTGGCTCAGGTGAGCCTGGGGTGCTTCCTGTGGCTGCTTAGTGGTCATTGCTAGGAGGTTGAGTATGTCACGGGAGTGTGACTGAAGCTCTTGGCTCCCACCCTTGGGACTGGTTGCGGGTATCAGGGGAGCATGGCTGAGGCCCCTGGCCCTCTCCCCTTTCTGGCTTGGTAGCCCAGGGGACTTCTGGTCCTTCTAGGTGTTATAGGTGTTCTTTGGTGAAATGAGATCTTTACTAGTTAATACCAAACTTTGTCTCTGGTTGTGGGTACTTTGTTTTTTCAGTTCTGTGTTGGATTATTTGCTGTTCCCACCACTTAAACTCTGTGCTGGAACTAATTTGCTGTCCTTTGCTTACTTCTAAAATGGAGGAACTTCCTGTTGGGAACCAGGACTTGAGCTCTGTGGTTGAGCTAAATTGCTGCTTTGCTGCTGATTCCCCGGGGAAGGATTTTTGTGCAGCTCAGGTTTTAATAGTTGACTTTATAGGTACTTCTGATTCTCACGAGATCTGGTGCACCTGGTCTGGGCCTGAGTCTTTTCATCAAACTGCACCCCATGCAATTCTATATTCCTAACCAGTCTCCAATGAGTGGTCCTGCACTGACTGGGGGGGAGGCAGATCAGCTGTCCTTGCTTTGCCCCAGTGTTCCCCCAGTGGGCCCGTGTCCCCCACCGCCAGTGCTACAAACACTTCCCATGGGACAGGCCATGCTCCGGTCCCTTGCAATGACTAACTGGCCTCTGAGTGGTTCCTTCTTTTTAGTTGTTGTGGCTCCTCACCCTATGTGGGTCCATGGGAATCCTATTAGTGATCTTGCTGGCCTGAGGTCCACCAAGGCCCTCTTCTCCCCTGCTGCCTCCAGGCAACTTCATCCAAAGGGCACAGCTGCAGCTTTTGCCAGCTCCTGCTCCAAGCACTCAGCAGCTCCAGCCTGGAAACGGCCAGGGCTCGAAATGGTCAGAGTGTTTTTTTTTTTTCTCTCATGGTGGCTTCTCCCACCTTCATGAACTCCGTAGGTCTCTTCTCCTCTTCCCCTGAGCTCTGGTGGCCCCAATTTGGCTATTGTTGCTTTTTTATAGTTGTAAGTTTGTTGATCTGCGAGGGAGAGTGATGCCGGGGACCGTCTATTCTGCCATCTTGACTGGAGTATATTCTGGATAGTAATCCCTTGTCAGTTGGATGGTTTGCAAATACTTTCTCCCACTCTATACTTTGCTTTTGTTCTGTCATTTCTTTTGCTGTGCAGGTGTTTTTAGTTTGATATAATCCCATTTGTTTATTTTTCCTTTTGTTGCCTGTTTTGGGAGTCATATTCATAAAGTCTTTTCAAGTCAGCTCAATTTGCTTGGTATAGTATTCTACACAACATATGCAGAAACAGATACTTCATACATGCCTCTTGGCAATTGTTATGATAATATATGATCTAATCTGCATAAAGAGCTTTCAGTTCCATCAAAAAGCATTTTTATTAAAACAAGATAAATGAAAGCTAATGCACTCTGACCTAGGAATCTCACTCCTGGGAACTTATTTTCAGAAAATAATTTTAAAAAAAAAAAAGGAAAGGGTCTCAAACGAAGATATTTACTAAAGAAGTTCTGGATTTCCGATAAAAATCATTTTTAAAAGCTAATATATACTGAGTTCCAGACACTGTTTTAAATGCTTTATACAGATCACATTTAATCTTCCACAATAACCTCGTGACATAAGTATTATTACTACCACGTAATAGGTGACGTAACAGGGCACATAAAGTTAACGTAACATGCCCAAGGTCATATAGCTGGTAAATGTCCAATGATAGTTGCATAAGTTAAGTTACGTCAACTCAATGGAACTATTTAAAATGGCCATAATAAAGACTAATGAAATATAAAAAAAATTCTTACAAGACTAGTAAAAAATTCAACTATGGTATTATATAAACATAATGATTAGTGACATTTTAAAATTGTAGACATAAATTGTGATAGTCTACAAAGGAGAAAAAAATGTTTTGATATATTAGGATGATCGATCTGGTGTTATTTTGTTCTTTTAGGTCAAGTTATTTTAAACGTAATTTTGGATAATTTTAACAAGCAATTGTGTAAGAATAGAATAAATTTAAGTGGAAGTTAGCATATACAATGAAAGGATACCTCATGCTGTTGTAGCATTCTATATTTATCTCTCCTTTATCTCTACCTATTATCCTCTCTTCTGGATATCTATACCCTCTTGGAAATGGAAAAAGTAATTGAGGGAACAGAGATTTGATCATGAATTTATATTTTCTTTCTCTAAAACTGCTATCTGAAAACTGCTTTGTTTATATAGTCTAAGAGGTACAAGAAATTTGGTTATTACCTAATGAACTAAGTTGAAGTCAATCGGCAATGCAACTTTCTGCCTAAGATGGACAGAGATACTGCTTTCATCAGCCACTTCATTTTGCTCTGTAGATGCACTGTTTGTTGTTGGGATGAGGGGTGAGAAACAACTTAGCTGCTGAAGCTTCATTGTGTGCTTGTTGGCAAATGCTATGAAATGTATTTGACATTCTTTGGGGAAGAGGTAATCATGGCTTCCATGCCCCATCCCACCCCACCCCCACAGCCAAAGGAAAAACAAAAGTGTAATGGGAAAAGTACCAACAAATAACAGTATGTAAATAGATTTTTTATGACCCCCCCAAGTAAGATGTTAACTTATTTGTATCATAATGAGGCGTAATCCAAAACAGCAGAAAAGCAATGTCCATAAATTGAAATAGGCAAAGACTCTTAAAAGGATAACAGCCATTTAATAATGGCATTTAAAATAATTCACGGGAACTCGAGTGCAAAAGCAAACTCTACATCCACAGTTCCAAATCTCTGGTTCCACAAGACAGACAAGCACATCTGTCTCTGCACATCTGGACCTGCACTGCTGGCTCCTTTACCCTCAGACCAACACTCACAGAAACTATGGGGATAACTATCATCTAGTAGGAGGCTTTCCTACTTGCATGTAATATGAAATCATAAATCCTATATTATTTCAGATGAATAGTGAAAATGGAAACCTTTAAAGTTTGTACTTTCCACAGGAAGTCTCAATCCTCCCCGAACAGATGATTTTAATTTTGGAGTACACAGTGGGCCTTTAACTTCTTCAGCTTCAGGGGGATGTTAAATTCCAAGACTCCTTCACTATCCTAAAGAAACAGCAATAAAACATGTTTCAGGATTCAATTTTTCAGCTTCAGAGGCTGAGATGGATGAACTAGTTTGGGGGAAATGGGACATGACCCAACCCTTCACCTAAACAAAATGACTCCAAATTGAACTTTTCATAAAGTTCACAATACTATGTAATAGAAACTTTCTTTCTTAAAAAGCAATCCTGGTTCTACATTGTACATTGTCCTATTCCAATTGTGAACTGAAATGGAGAGAAGAGTTACATTTGTCATCTCTTACCACTAATGGTCAACAGTGTGGCAGACCCACAAAGAGTCAGAGAGAATGTTCTTTTTCTAATTGTTACTGAGGCCATGACCTCTGGAAAGTTTATTCAAACTATTCATAGCATTCATTTGGTTACAAACAAGTCTTCAGGGCAGTTTTTAAGGCTTTATCACAATGGATTCAAAGACATGTTCTGAATCAAGCTTACTTATATCGATTCATAGTAGAATTTTTTTTAAGTATAAAATAATTTTTCAAGCTATTGGAATTGACCACAGATGAATTGGAATTGAGCATATATGACCATATAAGTAGTGCTGCTATTAAAATAAATGAATGAAATATGCCTCTAAAGTTTATCAAGTAGTGAGGGATTAATTTATTTTTATCATCCCTATAGTCTGACCTGTGAGCCACAGACTGAACTTTAAGACAACTGGCCTGGATTTGAGGTACTGTCTATGGCCATGGAAGAGAAAAAAGAATGGCTCTGAGGAGAAGTGAGGGATTAATTTATTTTTATCATCCCTATAGTCTGACCTGTGAGCCACAGACTGAACTGTAAGACAACTGGCCTGGATTTGAGGTACTGTCTATGGCCATAGAAGAGAAAAAAGAATGGCTCTGAGGAGAAGTGAGTGTATACATTCAACCCTTTCATTGAGACAAAGACCACAAAACTGCCAGCTACTTCTAGGTAATGTCACACAGCAGAAAGTACACTCAGATGCAGGTAGACTGGGAGTCAGTTCCTGGCTATGCTTACGTGAATTTAGACAAGCTACTTAATTTTTGAACCAACTTCTTTTTCTTTATTCATAGAGTGGCAGGTGTCTACGTCATTCTTCTGTAAAATCTCTACGCATAAAAGGCACTCGATAGTAGACTATGCTAGATCTACTAAGTTTGGTTGAGCTAAGCTCATCAGACATTGACAGAAATATGCAACCATTCCCAAACAGTAGTGTACATTGTTAAGAGGATACTTGAGCTTAATTCAAGAAAGGCTTTAATTCTTCATTGTTTTTAAAGACCTATCTTGTGTATTCCTTGGCAGCAAAGAATTCAAAGTGTGCTTAGAAATAGTGGAGATAAGAAGAAAAATGGAGCCAGGGAGTGGAAGGGAGATACTTGGAATTGATGGGTTCACTGACAAAGAGAATTTGTCTGTGGGTTAGAAGCAGGGGGAGGAGAGGGTGATTGAGAGCTTGTTACAGAGAGATGGCAAAGGACAGCCAGAGAGGTGATGGGCTTACTATTTGGTAGGCGTCTATATGGGTGGGGATGTGTGATAGCTCTTTAGTAGTCTCCATAGCAACTATCTCATTATGGTGGGGGGAGGGTGTGGGAGAAGATGAGGGACTCATATTAAGTAAAAGAAGATAGTACTTGATGTAGGGAGGACCAAGGACACAAGGATGTCGTCCTAGGCATCTGACTCACAGAAACCATATTTAATTTAAAAAATACCAGCAAAGCTTTCCTTCCTTTCTTTTTAGAAAGCTGAATGAACTCACAGTGATTCCTGTAGAAAGGAGTATCACAGAGGGGGCAAAGGTATTACTAAACCCAAACCTATAAATTCTATACTTTATTTAAAATATAAAATTAAACTGTCTCTTCACTGTCTGGGACCAATCGGACACTTTCAGTAATTCTACTACTCCATCTGATAACGAATTTGACAAAAAGTAAATTTTAATGAAGCCATGTTGTGATTACAGTACTGTTTAATAAATTATTCTCTGTACTTCTCTAAAAGGTTGAAATATGTCATGTGTTTTTAAATAAAAAGAAAAGAAATTGTAAGCATGAAAGACACACATGGTCTTGCAAGTTCTGATAATCCCACTGGGGCAGTGTTTAAGTAATTGATTTTGAGTAACTTTGGCCTGAAAGTGGAATCGCACTGCTTTCCCGGGTAATCTGGGACTGAATAAGAATGCAGATGGTGTGATGGAAAATTTTAAAGACTTCACCCAAAATGCTCTATTCTTTTATTTTACCTTGTTGACTCAAACAAAATAAATCTACATCTGTAATTCCAAGAAGCATCTGTTTCTTGTGGATCTACAAGGTCTAAAAATGTGTAGCATATGTTTAAATTGCACCAAGAAACATGACCACAATAAACGCAAGTAAACCTCAGACCTAGCTACCTCAAAAGGCCTGTGCCTGCGTGTTTGCATGCAGAGTGCTTAGGAAAGACCACGTTTGCACCAGGTATCGTTCGTGTCATCATTTCTACTCTACTGGAATCTCGTATCATCTTCTCTCGTTGTCTCAAGGCAATTAGGAAGGAGGGACTCATAGTCTGCACTCACTCAATGCTTGTCTCCCCAAGCCACTGAATGCTATATTTGGAAAAAAGTTAGAAGTGTATTCTAGTAGACTCTTCCCTGATGTCAGATTAGATACAGGTTTGTAATTCAGCTGGAGTATATTTCCATGCTTTAGGTCTCAGGGTTACTACTTAAATCTTCAACAGTAGCCAACCTCTATAATTTGTAACCAAAGGAATATCATTATTTATTTAATCTGTTTTGTGATTATTTAAAAATCCTCAAAGCAGTTTTTTAGGAACATTTTTCTTATGATCCTTGATCTGTTCAATGAACAGTTTTTGTTTGAGAGAGCTTTCGTGTGAAGTGGGCAGGTATTTTCTCTTTTGCTTCTCTACTTTTCACCTGCTGAATAAAGACGTGCCCATTTTCAGTCCCACACTAAACTGAAGTTCCCTAGGGAGGGGGCTGTTGACCTCACTTGTGCCCCTTTGTGGACAGAAGGAAGTGCTGAGTGGAACTATTAGTCTATTGCCGCTGTAAGAAATTACCACAAATTTAGTATCTTAAAACAATATAAACTTATTATTTCACAATTCTATAAATCAAAAGTCTAGGTGGCCTAGACAGAGCTCTCTGCTCATGGTCTCACAAGGTCAGAATCAAGGTGTTAGCAGGCTGAGGTCTTATTAGGAGGTTTTGAGAAGAACATACTTCCAAGATCACTTAGGCAGTTTGCAGAATTCAGTTTCATGTGTTTGTAAGACTGAGGTGGTTGTTTCCTTGCTGATTTCCATCCAGGAGTCATTCTAGAGAACCACCACTTACTTAGTTTGCGGTCCCTGTCTTCCATCTTCAAAGACAGCAACAGGGGATGGACACCTTGTACTTGGGATCTCCGTGACCCTCCCCCTCTGATTCATCTCCTCTGCTGCATCCCTCTGACCCCAGAAGAACAAAGTTCAAGCTTTTAAGGCCCCTCATATAATTGTTAGGCCCACCTGGATAATCCAAGATAATCACCCTCTTTTAACAACCATAACCTGAATTGCACTGGCAAAGTACCTTTGTCTTTGGTTGATAACATATTCACAAGTTCAGGAATTAGGGAGAAGAAATTTTGGAGGGGGTGCTACTCTGTGCAACAGAGTAGGTGGTGAACCTGAATTGCACTGGCAAAGTACCTTTGTCTTTGGTTGATAACATATTCACAAGTTCAGGGATTAGGGAGAAGAAATTTTGGAGGGGGTGCTACTCTGTGCAACAGAGTAGGTGGTGTTTTTTTTTTTCTTTCTGTAAGTAATGTAGGCATTGGGAGATGAAAACTTCAGAAAAACAGAATGTCTTATTCTGCTATGACTTAAGCTGCCAAGAAAAATCAGCAATTAGGTAAACTGGTGACTTTGAGGGTCCTGGGAAAATTTTCATGATGACATTTTAAGAGACAAAACTTCAGTTAACATGCGCATTGCTGAAATCCAAATAATTTGATAGTGCTTACTGCTGATAATATCCCTTGGTAAAATACTGTGTTAAGATCTATCAGGCTTACTTTTCCAGGGCTTAAGAGGGATTTCAGTTAATGGAAATGTGTGAAGCCTTGGTAAGTAACTTGAACTCTGTGTTTAAGGGGGTATTTATGATTTTAAAAAAGTCATTTTTTTTGTGCCACTTTTGGGACACAACCACTTAGGTTGAGGTCTCAGGAAGTTTGGACTGGATTTGAGATTGTGGAAAGAAAATTTATGTATACTGATCAGTTCTACTCTCAACTCTAAGTATCAAAATATATGTGTGTGGTTTAGGCGAAGGATATAGCTGAATGAACACCTATCTGGTGTCCCTCACATGGATTTCCCCAGGGCAGAAACAATGGTCAGCAGCCCTGAGGGTCACAAATTTGCCATTTCCAAGGAGGAGCCCAGAACCAGGAGCTTCTGGGCTGTCATCATCCCTCGTCCCCTCTCTATAGGGCATGCCCTGCTCAGCAAGGACTAATGTTCAGGTTCTCAGTCTTGACATCCTCATGGTTCACATTTACGTAACTTCCCTGTACCTGCTCCTGTACTGCAGGTCCTGAGACGTTTCCATTTATGCCCACTTTGGGACGCCCATGGAAATGGAACTAACAATTTCATAAAACCTATCATGCATCATGCATTGTTAACAAACATTATGGGACTTCACTGACTGCTTAAAAATCACCCTGTGAGGCAATGAGAAAAGTATTTTTAAATATTTTCTCATGTTGAAATTGAGATATAGAGAGGATCAATGTCTCATCCAAGATCACATAAATGTCAAATGGAATTGGTATGATTTGAACACAGAAATGTAAATAGCTATGAGATTGACTGGCATTCTTTCTTATCAGTGATATTAGAATAAATGGTAAACTTTAGGAAAAGAAGCTATTAAAGATAGCCCTCATCTCATGCATCACTGATAAGTTGGGAGATTACAGCAGATTTTTTGCTACTTAATTAGTTCCTGAGACACGGTAATGGTAAACTTTAGGAAAAGAAGCTATTAAAGATAGCCCTCATCTCATGCATCACTGATAACTTGGGAGATTACAGCAGATTTTTTGCTACTTAATTAGTTCCTGAGACACGGGCCTCTAAGACGTTTCTAAGATTTTGAGCTTTCTTCCCCCATGAATTTTAAGGTACAGATTCTAATTGAGTTAAATTCCTGGATACCTTTGGAACACCAGGAGTTAATGCACTCCTCCTCTATTTGCCCGAACATCTTTCTGCACAGCAATGAGCATGTGCACCCCCAACCCCCCAGAGAGAGGCTCAGCAGCAGGGAGATTAACTGGGAGCTAAATGCAGGCTAGTAGCCAAAGTGGAGTGATAAGCATCCTGATTTTGATGGAACACTTAAAAATCATTTTAACTTTTCCAGACCTAATGCAGTAAAGGGTGTGGGGGTGGGAGGTCTTCTTGTGGGTTATACAAATAACTTCCCTCCAGGAACTCCTCTTAACCTAAGATTGGAAAGGGTTGCACTAATGGCAGGGAGGGAGTCCCGGTCATATCAAAGTTTACTATCACATGGCCTGCCTTCCCTCTTAAACCGCATGGCTCTTGCTTGTTTGTTTTGGTGGTTACACAACCTGGCTTATTCTGTCAGTCTCTTAGAAAACACCCCATTTCTCACAGAAGAGTTGCGTGGGTGCGGTCCGCCCTGGTTTACCCACGGTCCCTGGCTGCTCGGTTAGGGCGCCGTCTAGCATTTGTACTTCTGTGTACTTGGGCCCTGATAAGAAGTGAGGCTGACACACTCCAGTTCACTCCTGCAGACAAGGGTTCTGAACGGGAAACACTTTTCAGACGCCTTGAGGCAAGAATTTTCTCAGAAAACCATACAGATTGTGCATTTTTAAAAAAACGATTCTTGGCTTTTGCTGTGCTGATGGCTGTTGGAATGAGCTACAGCTAAAGATGTCCAGAGGCACAAGGCAAGCCCGTAAATGGGAGTGTGAAGAAGATGGGGGACCCAAGAACCCCTGTTTGCTTATTACCAAAGCTCCATCCACTTAGCAGGTTGAGAAGAACTGTGAAATTCACACACTGGCATAGCCTAGGCATGGTTGTGGTCAAAGCAACTCTGGCAGTGCCTAGTGTCCCCAAACTTCCGTAGTGCCCACCAGCAGCCGGAGCACTTCTGAGAGAAGAGACAAGGCGAGGAGAAGGGTGGAAAAGCCATCCAGCTGTGGCCTGCTAGTACAGCCATGAGTCTTTTGAAAACTCTGAAATGCTCCTGTAAAGCCTGGTCAATAGCTTCTATGATGGGCCCTCTAAGAGCCTTCCCGGGCACCCTGGGCCTTCCCACCACTCAGCCTGCACTGGTGATAACCATTTTGAATATTGTTGCTAGAGAAGAGAGAAAGCCTTTTACAGTTTTCCTTGGGCATTGGCAGGGATTTGGGAAGCAGAGTTTAAATCTACCTCATCAAACCAAGAAAAAAACCTGGGTCTGGGCTGTGCAGAAGACCTAGTGCCACTCTCATGGTAAACAGTGTGTATGCACACTGTGTGAAAACCACAATTGCGTTTTACTACAGCAGGGAGCAGGGCATGTCAACGCAGTGCTTTAGATCTGTGCCACTTGTCACCACTCTAAGGTGCTTGTAGAATTCCGAGTCTTTATATTTTGCTAATGGTGATGAAGGTCCAGTAAGTAGATAGGGAAGGTTTCAAGGAAAATTCCATTATGAAATTCTACCATGTGGCTCAGTATCAGGCCACCAATTCACATCTGGGCACATGGAGTGACATGCCTGGCTTAGATATCAGGATGACTGCAGGGAGTCATTCTCTTGAGTGGAAAGAGTATGTGCTCTGGAATCAGGCAGACTTGGGTTTGAATTTTGGTTCTGTCACTAGCTCTGTGACCTCAGTCAATTTACATAGCTCCTCTGATTCTCAGTCTCCTCATGTATAAAACAGAAATAATGTACAGCTCATAGGGTTGTTTTAGGAATGCCGACTTTTCTTCTGTTCAAAATATAAGAATCATCACAGAGTTGGACTGTGCGGCACTCACGTACCTCAGCACTGTGTGGGACAAGTGACAACACAAAAAGGGATTCACAGGACTGGGCTGCCATCCTCCGTCCTGTCTCTTAGAGTCTTGCCCATTTTTGACCAATCGTGCTTGTTGAGATCACGCTGTTACTCCCACCTTCCTCTTGGCACTTAGGTGTTTAGGTCCACAAAGCACTAATTAGTTGATCTCCTTGATTTTGTATCTTCTTAGTGCTTCTTAAATGTTTCATGTGTTTGAGATTTCTCACCTGTTGAGCTGGAAATTCCTCAGGGCTGAGAGCATGAGGCTTCCTCAGGACGCCAAGTGCCCTCAGCCATAAATGTTAGTGAATGCCAGGGTGACCCATGGATTCTGTCCAGCCTGGACACAGCTCACAATCCTATCCCCAGAGAGCACTGGGCAGAAGAGTGATACTGATCTTCCTTCTATGGAACATCTACAAGAACCAGGGCTGTGTCCCATCATGTAATCTCATGCTATACCCAACAATGGAAGGTGCTGTTGTCTCCTCTTCATAGATGAGGGAAACTGAGCTCTCAGAGGTCACATCACTCATCAAGTACTGGTGGCAGAAATTTGGACCAGCTTTTCTTGTCTCCCAATGCAATGCTTATTTGACTTTTTTTTTTCATCATCCCTGCCACCCTGGAGTGTCCTTTTCTCAGGTTGTCCAGGTGGCAGCTTATTACAGTGGTGAAGTTCTGATAGATGAAATTGCAGTCGATTGTTAGTACAGCACATAATCTCTCATGGTCTGATCCTGATCACCTTGTTTTTCATTAAGACATGTATTGGCTGATTTTATGGCATTTGCAACTGAAAAAGTCCTAAATGACCCAGAAACCACTAACCCAAGCCTTTCAATATGCAGATAAGGAAACCATGTATTGCAAAAGAGCCTTTGAGAAGGGTAATGCTTAATGCACAGACAGCACATGTCTAATGACAGCCAGCAGCTGTGGTCAGGGTACGGAGAGGAATAAGGAGTGTCCAGGAAACCTCAGATCACACTGCATGCTACCAAATGATGGCTCTGGGTAAGAGTAGAATCTAATGGAGATTAGCTGGCGAAGAATTTGGGTCCAAACAGACTTTTGTAACTTATTTTTAAACTCCCCAATGACTATCCTGTATGTGCCAGGAACTGATGGGACACAGATACAGAGGGATGCAAGCAAGGAAGAGTGATGTTCTCTCCATACCTGTCTATGAAATGCCTGACTCTGAAGCAAGGTGGTCTCTGGGAGAAGGCAATCTGTTACTAAATCTGTTCGATGTATCATCTTGACAGCCACATTTAAAGCATCTGAGCTTCAGGTCTACTCATCTGTAAGATGAGAATAATATAGCCACCAGCTCCATGGGTTATGTTGAAGATTAAATTAGGTAATAATGACAGAGCACTGTATGTGTTCTACACGTAGCAAGTGGTTCCCCCTCACCTACCCCTTTATTCATATCTAAAGGCAAAAATGGACTGATCACATCTTAAGTGGGAAATGAATGAGACCAAACTCAAGGCGACAGGTATCATTTTCCTAAACATACACACAGACAAGTACACACACAGAGTGTATGACAGGATGGGAAGCTGAGAACCTGAATGAGATTTTCTTCAAGTATAACAAGCCTAGTGTGGGTTTGGATATCAAAAAATTGTGACAAAGCTACATTGTTTATTTTGGAGAGTCCCTAGGGTTAAAATGTCACCACTATGGTTACAGTTTTGTTTTGGGTCATGAAGATCTATAAATGTGTCTGAGGGATTGAATTTTCCCTAGCAAGGGTGAAGAAGATGTACAAATAAATCTGTTCCTATGTCACAGACTGCAGTCTTCTCTGCTCAGCAGTGAAGAATGGTCAATTTTACATGTACGTGAGTATTGCAGGTCTTTCTCAGGAACAGCTGATGAGAAGTTTGGGTCTAAAGCTAGCCTAACTGCCAGACTTGGATACAGCCCTCTCTTATAGGATTCTGCTTGAAGTTATAATTTGCATAAAAGAAGAAAGAAAAAAAAAAAAAGCTAAAACTTAGCCAAAAACAGCTTCTCAAGCTCCCATTCCTGTTGTCATGAAGCTGATATAGCAACTGGGATTAAAGTGTAACCTGAACCCAGAGAGTTTTTGCAAATAAGATGAAAGCTGCCATTTAAGATTTTTCAGTGGCACCAACTGGATTAGACCTGCTCTCAAGACAGGCATCCTCCACCAATCCCTGGGAACTGTGTCTGCTTACGGGAAGGCATGCAAAGTCAATTAAAAAGCTAAATGCGTAAAAGACAGTGGCTCCACACAATTCATGCTATGCATTTTCCAAACAACCCTGGCTTTATTTATCAGGGTTTTATGCAAAGGAGTGGCAGCATGGGTAGTAATTTGAGACTGAAATCTGAAAATCAAGGAATAAAAATAACAAAATTAATGCCTGACAGTAAGGGATCAGCGAAATTGTATACCTGCCATTGATAATTCTATGAATAATAATTCAATCTGATGCAGAACTTTTTTTAAATGAAGCTGTTTATATACATTATGTATGACTGTGTGTGCATGTGTACGTGTGTGCAAGTGTGTGTGTGTGTGATGCCAACATCTTAAGTTCTTACAACTTCTATCATTTCTTGCAAACTGCATCTCTTTTTCACAAATGCTGATGAGTAATACCTTTGTTGTCAGTGGAACCAATGTTGGGTGAGCTGAGTTCACTCACACACTGGGTCTTAGGTCTGGCCACTCAAATCTAATATTCATAGATGTGTACAAATTCTCTCACAGTCATTAGATGCCATAAAAATTTGCTGAGACTTCTGGGATTGGGATGGGCATTCTCCCCTCTTGGGCATGATTCCAAAAGGATGTATATACTGGAGCTGCATCCGTCATCTTGCCCTTGGGTAGAGCCTGTGACCAGTGATATTAACAGCTAACCTTTACTGAGCATATAGTAGGTACTAGGGTAGAGTGCTAAGTGCTTTATGTTTCTTAACTCATTTAATCTTCTTAACTCATTTAATCAAGTACTTTTCATGCTGCTGCTGTACCATTCCTGTGCTCTTGTGCTGTCCTGGCTTCTGAAGCCTGTGAGATGAAAAGAGGAACAGAGAGATAGAAACCAAGTCCCTTTGAGCCCTGAACTTAGTCATGCCTTAAGTCAGCACATAGAATTTTCCAGTACACAAGACAACAAATATTTTTTCACTAAGGCACATTTCGGTTGATTTTTTTTGTCATTTGCAACTGAAAAAATCTAAGTCCTAAATGACAGAGAAACCACCAACCCAAGCTATTCAATGTGCAAATGAGTAAACTGAGGTTCACAAAGTTTAATTCACTTGTTCAAAATGACACAGCTCATTTGTGAATGGGAACACATTTCAGACATCTAGTCAAATGTTCTTTTCCCTTTAACAATGATAAGTGCCTTTTATTGTCAGTTACGATCCCTAAATGCCACATATTTGAACACAACCATTCCCTTTCCAGCCTCAGCATTGTATGTAGTATTGGCATCCCCATTTGACAGATGAGTAATCTGAGGTGTCAGAGGATACATAATTTGCCTGAGGTTAAACAGAACCTAAAGAGCAGAGCTGGGATTTAGACTCAGCTGTGTGGCCTGAGAGTCTGAGAGCTTGCCAGGTGATTCTTGCTTCTGTCACAGCAAATGCCCAGTACTTGCATTCTGGGCATACAGCAACAGCCTGACATTGAATTTTTGGGCACGTGTGGAAAAGCACCCAGCCCTCTTGTTATGTTGTTTTGCATTTAGCAGAGTGGGCTTTACATTCTAACCTTAAAGTTTAAAAATATTATTAAAATCCCACTAAAGTAATGCTGCTTTCCATTGATGCTTTGTACAAAGAATTAATATAGCCTTTCCTTCAAGATTTTACTCAGTTTGATTGCTATTTTGCAAGAAGCCTCATGGTTAAGAAGAAAGCTGATCATGCCATTAGGTGAATATATGGAACTTAGTGTTTGTCTTCCCTGTTAACATTTTGATTTCAAATTGCTACTTAAATACTAGGATTTCAATTCTCCCCCTGAAAAACGAGAATATTAAGCTCATTTTATCTACTTCGGAGTTGTTGTGAGACTATTCAGAAATTTTTAAATGGTGAATTAATATAAGGGATCATATCTCACTGGAAATTGTTTTTCTATTTTTAATTTTTACATTGGCATACACAGAGATTTATGCCTTATAGTTGTTCATGTAATTTCTGTGAGTTAGGAAGTAGAGATATTTTCATAAAAGAAAAAGGAGGAAAAAAACCCTTAGTTTTCCCTAGTTTAGAGAATTGCTAGAGCCCAAAGCCCAGTATGTAATCCTACTCATGCCGAATTAGTGTTGCAAGAACGAATATTATCATTGGTACCAACTAGATTAAAACAACTCATTTAACAGTAGATATTTTTTCCAGGAGTAGAGACTGTATCTTTCAAATATAGCATGCAAATACAGAAAGTTTCAAACAACAGAAGGAAAAACAAATTGGGATGTGATCAAAATGTCATTGACTGGCAACCCTGGAAACCATAGTTTTCTCTCTATTTGCACTTGAAGGGGAAATACCCCCCACGTGTTTTCTCCAGGCAAGGGTTTCCCGCAATAGTGTCCTATTTCTCATCACTTTGGCAGAGACTTAGTTTCACTACCCACCTCCCCTGCCCCCACACAGCCACCCACATGTAGGTATTCCTTTTCTTACATATACCAAATTAAGTGGCTAGCACATTCAGAGCTCAGAGTTAGTCATGAAAACCTTTATAATAGCATCATCATAGTTGTTGTGCTCACTGTCATCAGCACATTCATCACCAGAACATTCATCACCAGCATTATCCCGGACAGATGTCCTTTGCAGTTTACAACATGCTTTTCTATGAAATGCTCACAACAGACTTCCATGGTAAGGAGAGCAACTGTCATCATTGGTTTAATACAAAAAGAAAAGATTGCTAGTTAAAAGACCTTAGCTCAAGTTCCAGCTCAGCTAAATTCAACAAATGAGGATTAGGCACCACTTGCAGCAGGAACTCTGGTTGGTCGTGGATTTCACTGAGCTGAAAAGCAGCCCGAGTCTTCAGAGAGTCCATGAACCACTTCTCCTTCACCTCACAATGCTAATGGTTTTTGTGGTTAAACCAGAGTTTACAGTCTTCTGTCTCAGGGTCTCAAGGTGTTCACAAAGGTGCAAACTTCAAGTTATTGCCGATATATCAGAATTATAACCTTTCCTCTGGAAATTGAACCTTTCCTTTCGAAAAGATTGCAGGGAGACTTTCCGTTTGAGCAGAATAAAGAACACTTCACTTATCACAGGACATATATTCGGAGCTTCCTTTACCATGCCTGCCCAGTCTTTTACTGCTGCTCTATGCTGCTCATGAAGTCCATGGTGCTAAAGTTTCCCCAGGCGGCACTGCCCACAACTGCCAAATGTTGTGGTGGTGTCATGATTCTGCCTGCTGCACACCAGCCACATCATTCCCAGTTTTGATTTCAATTCCAACAGAAATGTGTTTGCATATCTGAATACTAGCTCTCTAGGGCCTGCCAGGGATTTCTATTTAGGGACGCTGAGAAGCTTCTGTAAACTGAGGAGTTGGCTGAAAAAATTTCCTTGGAAATCCGCAAACCTCCATTCCACAATTTCTCTTTAAGTGAGCAATATTTCATTTGCAGAAATCAATAGCATGGTAGGGAAGTGGTATAGAAGGGGGGAAGGGGAAGGTATTTTCCCCAGGTTCAAACATCAGGACCAAGACAAGTACAGTGGCTGCTCTAGTTAGAAAGCAGCCCCCACCCCACCCCATGTCCCAGCCCCACCACAAACCTGAGCTAGCTCCAGTCACAGAACATGTGCTTGTCAGAGCAGCTCACGCCCTTCTGCTTGATCCCAAGCAGTGGCTCAGCTCTTCCCCAGACGTGGAAGGAACCAGCTCCTGTGAAATCAAACTCCTTAGTCATTGGAGTAAAACAATTATTTCTGCCATAATCAAGTAAATTCCTTGTCAACATTTAGTGGTTCACATACCTTGTTATAAAATGCACCAGCAGAAAAGAAGGAGGTTCACTCTGACAGTGGCATCGTCATGCCAATCTCAGGGTACTTACAAAAGTTTACATAAAGGCAATACCTGGAAAATAGGCTTGCAAGAGACCCCAGAAGAGCCTTTCTTTCCTCCTGCACTGCTCCATGACTGCCCATAGGTTTCTAGCCCCAGTGCCTTTTCCCTCACCTGCCACTCTAATTCTCCCTCAGAATGGGGTCCTAAGAATACTTGCATGGGAGGGCTGTTGGTGTCTCCAGATCCTGAAGTCTGGTGACCTTAACAGGCCTTTAATGTAGACTGTCATACAACATTTAATATTAAATAATTATTTGACACAATAATGAACAATCATCCAGGGGCCCAGTGAATCCCTGTGTTCTCTTATATAAAGCCAGAAAAAAAAAAACTTATTTTCTTTCATATATAAGATAGTTTTACTTCCATTACTTTAAAATATTAGAAAAATCTTAATCTTTATGAAAAATAGAATAATGTCCTGCAAGGAAAATAGTATCCTTCTATTCTTCCTACTCCTGCAATCTTGATTGCATGTTGAGATTTCTAAGTGGTGAAAACTTGGATAGCAGAGCAATGTATTTAATTTTTAAACAAGGTAAAATTTAAATATAGAAAAATGCATAACTGTAAGTGTAAAGTTTGATAAGTATGACAATTATATACATGTGTATAACCAATACTCAAATCAAAATATAGAAAGTTTCATCATTCCAGAAAGTTTCCTCATTCCAGCCAATTTCAGTCCCCTCATAAAAAAAGCACCGTTCTGATTTCAATCATCATAAACAATTTTGCTTGTTCTTGAACTTCAGATAAATGGAATAATATATCTTGCACAGGCACGCCTTAGTTTATGGTGCTTTGCTTTATTACACTTCACAGATATTGTGTATTTTACAAACTGAGGGTTTGCGGCAACCCTGCATTGAGCACATCTATTGGCACATGTGCTCATTTCATGTCTCTGTGTCACATTTTGGTAATTCTCAAAATATTTCAGACTTCTTCATTATTACGATATCTGTTATGGTCATCTGTGATCAGTGTTCCTTGATGTTACTGTTGTAATTGTTTGGGGACGCCACAAACCACACCCATCTAAGATAGAGAACTTCATCAATAAATACTGCCTGTGATCTGACTGCTCTACTGAGCAGCCATTCCCCCATCTCTCTCCCTCTTCTCAGCCTCCCTGAGACAAAATGATATTGAAATGAGGCCAATTAACAACCCTACAATGGCCTCTAAGTGTTCAAGTGAAAGGAAGAGTTGCACGTCTCCCACCTTAAATCACAAGCTAGAAATGATTGAGTTAGTGAGGAAGCCATGTCGAAAGCTGAGATGGGCCAAAGGTGAGGCCTCTTGTGCCAGTTACTGAAGTAATTAATGCAAAGGAAAAGTTCTTGAAGGACATTAGAGTGCCGCTCCAGTGATCACACACATGATAAGAAGTGAAGCAGCCTTACTGCTGATGTGGAGAAAGCGTCAGGAGAGAAGATGGAACCAGCCACTGCACTCCCTTAAGTCAAAGCCTGATCCAGAGCAAGGCCCTTGCTCTCTTCAGTTCTCTGAAGGCTGAGAGGTGAGGAAGCTGCAGAAGGAAAGTATGAAGCCAGCAGAGAGTTAAAGAAAGAAGCTGTCTCCATGACATCAAAGTGCAGTTGAGGTAGCGAGTGCTGATGTAGAAGCCACAGCACGTTACTCAGAAGATCCAGCTGAGGTCACTGACAGAGGCAGCTACACTAATGGATTTTCAACAAAGACAAAACAGCCTTATGTTGGAACAGGATGCAATCTAGAACTTTCACGGCTAGAGAGGAGAAGTCAATGCCTGGTTTCAAAGCTTCAAAGGACAGGCTGACTCTCCTGGTAGGGGCTAATGCAGCTGGTGACTTTAAGTGGAAGCCAATGCTCATTTACCATTTTGAAAATCCTAGGGCCCTTAAGAATTATGCTAAATCTACTCTGCTTGTATTGTATAAATGGAACAATAAAGCCTAGATGACAGCACATCTGTTTACAGTGTGGTTTACTGAAAATTTAAAGCCCATGTTGTGAACTACGTCTTAGAAAAAATGATTCAAGGTATTACTGCTCATTGACAATGCACCTGGTCACTGAAGAGCTCTGATGAAGACATACTGTTGGAAAAATTCAAAATTAATTCTTTCAGTGCTTGTTTTGCCTTTAAAACAGAACCAGCTTATTGGATCAGTTTTACTGATAATTAACTGCTTTGCAGTCCTGCTTCTGTAAACCTTGCTTGCTTATTGCAATAGCTACATGAATTCTGAGAAAGCAAAACCTAAAACCCAGAAGAGTTTGCCTATATAAACCCTGTAAGACCTAAATTCAGGGCTCAGAACTTGGAGGACTAGCTCGTCCAGGCCTGCTGGTATAATAAAATACTTGACTCTTCAAACCTCTGAGTGCTGACCACTTCTTTGTTGAGTCTGTTCCATAACAATACTAGGAGATGAGTGTTGTTTTCATGCCTGCTAATGCAACCTCCATTCTGCAGCCTGTGGGTCAACGAGTCATTTTGACTTTTAAGCTTATTATTTAAGAAATATATTTTGTAATGATATAGCTGCCGTAGTGATTCCACTGATGGATATGGGCAAATTAAATTGAAACCCTTCTAGAAAGGATTTATAACTCTAGATGCCATTAAGAACATTCTTGATTCATAGGAGGAGGTCAGAATATCAACATTAACAGGACTTTGGAAGAAGTTGATTCCAAACCCTCGTGGATGACTTTGAGGGGTTCAAGACTTCAGCAGAGGAAGTAACTGCAGATGTGGTGGAAATAGCAAGAGAACTAGCATTAGAAGCGGAGCCTGAAGATGAGGCTGAATTGCTGCCATCTCGTGATAAAACTTGAATGGATGAGGAGTTGCTTCTTATGGACAATCATAGAAAGTGATTTATTGATATGGAAACTACTCCTGGTGAAGATGCTGTGAACGTTGTTGAAACGATGAAAAAGGATTTAGAATATTATGTAAATGTAGTTGGTAAAGCAGTGGCAGAGTTTGGGAAGACTGACTCCAATTTTGGAAGAAGTTTCACTGTGGGTAAAATGCTATCAAATAGCATCACATGCTACAGAGAAATCTTTTGTGAAAGGAAGAATGAATAGATGCGACAAACTTAAGTGTTGTCTTATTTTAGAAAATTTCCACAGCCCACCCCAACCTTCAGCCACCACCCTGATCAGTCAATGGCCATCAACATCAAGGCAAGACCCTCTTCCAGCAAAAAGATTATGACTCCTTGAAGGCTCAGATGATGCAGTTTTTAGCAATCAAGTATTTTTAAATTAAGGTATGTACATAGTTTTTTTTAGACATAATGCTTTTGCACACTTAAAAGACTATAGCATAGTGTAAACACAACTTTTATAAGCATTGGGAGACCAAAAAATTCATGTGACTGACTCTGTTGTGGTATTTGCTTCATTGTGGTACTCTGGAACCAAACCCACAGTGTCTCCTAGGTATGCCTGTCTTTTTGCCTGTCTACTTTTACTCTGCAGAATGTTTTCTAGATTCATTCATGAGCTTATCAGTTTATTCCTTCTTATTGCTAAGTAGTACTCCATTTAATGAATATACCGTGATTTATTTATCCATTTTCCCGTTGATGAATGTTTGGGTTGTTTCCAATTTTTTGCTGTTATGAGCAAAGCTGTTATAAATATTTGTATACATGTCCTTCTGTGGATATATACCTATGAGTGAAGTTTCTGAGTTATAGAATAAGTGTATCATTCAACTTTATAAAAAAATGCCAAAAAGTTTCCTAGAGTTGCCACACAGTTTTCCCAATCCCATCAGCAATTACAGCAATTAGTCCCCATTACTTCCCATGCTCTTCAACATTTGGTGTCTGGGCTTATTTGCCATCTTAGTGGGTGTAAAGTGGTATCTTTTCATTGTTGTACTTTGAATTTCCCTGATGATTAATGATGCTGAGCATTGTTTATGTGTTTATTGAGCATTTGCATATTTTCCTTTATGAAGACTCCACTTAATCTTTTGCTTAATATTTTAAAAATTGGCTTGTCTTTTTAATAATTGAATTTGTAGGAGCTCTTTTTATTCTGTAGCAACAAGTTATAGTTCAGATAGGCATAATTTTCTCCCATTCTGTGGCTAGCATTTCTATCTTCTTAAAGGTTTTTTTTGATAATTAGAACATTTTATAGATTTTGATGGGGTTCATTTTATCAATTATTTGCTCTATAGAAATCATGACTTAGTTAAGATTTCAAAGATACTCTTCTTTATATTTTTTTCTAGAAGTAACAACTGACACCCAAAGCTCAAATCCAGAATATAGCTTTTTCTAGAAGATGAGATGCCCAATGAAGTCTTATTGCACAAAAAAAAAATGCTGAAGATTCAGTAGCTTTGTGGGTCCTAGGCATCAGAGGATCATCATTCACAGCATGACAAGTGTGAAGAGTTTCAAGGCCATGATTTTGGTGTTATTTTTGGAGATGACTTGGGTTTCTGTAGTCTTGGCTTTCTCTAGGATCAGAGTCATGCTTTGAAGCAAAGGCTGCCAAGCTAAACTTTTCTCTGGGTGAGAATACACGTGTTTACCCACGTGCAGACCTGAGCCTCGATGTCTTGCTGTAATTGCATCTGTAAAACCTCTTCCTCAAATATTACTCTTTGCCTCCGTGGAAAAACAGCATCTTTAGCAGAAAGAACAAGTGGGCAAAGGTTTTCCCTGCACCACCAGTGGGGTAGCATTTAAAAATGGAAGTGGCTTGTGTAATCTACTTTTCTTTGGTTTTAAAATAACAGCTCACATTTGCATTTGTTTTTAATTCTTGGCCCTATGACCCTTGCTCCTGTTTTACTTGATAAATTCCATCTTGCCTTTCACAGGCAACCATTTAATCCTGAGTTTTTCTTAACATGTTTCATCAGCCTGGTTGTAGGTAAGTTACTAGGTCTGTAGACTGGAGACAGGGAGTTTCATACTGAGAAAAAGAAAAAAAAAATCTGTCAGTAATATCTTACCATTTGTATATCTCATTCAAAATTATTTTTTATAGTTGTCTAATATAATTACTACCCGCAATTAGGCAGTAAGTAGGATATAACACATAACAGAAGCCCTGACAAGTCTCTAAGAAAGGGTTCTTTGGAGTTTTTGTTTTTGTTCCATAGCCAACACTGAGTTAAAATACAATGAAAGTAAATCTTGTAGACCACTTATTTTGCTCACTTAAATACACATGTGCACACACATGTGTGTATGCATGCACAAATCTTATGAGAAATAACATAGAGAAAAATCAGTTTGTAAACAAAGTTATTAAGTAAATTGAGAATTATTGCCAGAAACACAGGGAGAAACATTGTTATGTTATTTTCATTAGTGAGAAAGAGAACAGCTCCACAGAGAGATTTCAGGATTCCTGACCACATGCTGCTGGATACATGACATATAGATAGAAATCAGCATGAATATACCACACAAACGCTAAGCATATTTTGTGTTATTTTTTCAAACATAAGGTTTCATTATCTTTCTTTTCCTTAGCTGCAAAACTATGCATGCTTATTGTAACATTTCAAGCAACACAAAAATATATAAAGAAAAAAATCGGTGGTTCTTTTCGTCAATAGTCCCAGCTCTGAGGTAACCAATGTCAATTATCTGGTGTGTATCTTTTTATACCAACATATAGAAACCTGTGCACACATAAGTTATTGTTTTGCTGTCTTTTTCTTTAATATAGAAGTTGAATCATACTTTCTGTGTATGACCCTAAAATTTTGCTTTTCTCATTTATTAAGGCACAAAAGACATTTTCCAGGTCAATAAATACATTTCAATTATTCTTTTTAATGGCAACATAAATGAATTTATTAACTCTATTAGTCTGCTAGGGGTGCCATAACTACATAAATACTACAGACTGGTTGGCTTAAAGCAAAAATTTATTTTTTCATGGTTCTGGAGGCCGGAAGTCTAAGATCAGGGTGCCAGCAGAGTTGGTTTCTGGTAAGGGCTCTGTCCTTGGCTTGCAGACAGCTGCCTTTCACACCTACCAGTGCTGTTACTGTGGCTCACACTGTAGGGAACCAGGGATGAGAATGTGCATCTGAGGAGACGGTGGTCAGAGGCAGGTCCACAGAATGATAGCAAAGATAAAGGAGAAGGGAGAAAATCTGAAACTGTCTCAGCTAATGAAGATCATCTTGTTGCAAACGTTGTTCCTGGAAATCCTTGTTAGGCAGGCACCAAGATGACCAACAAAAGATGTGATGGGCCAGAGTCTGGTTCATCAGTATGAGCAGTAGTAGTTAGATTAAATTAAGAGGAAACTTGAGTGTTGTTTATAGCCACAAGGCTTGGATGGGTTGGGATGTGGGGAGAGCACAAAGGGAGATGCCCCTGGTCAATCGTCATGGGCAGGCCAAGCTGGGATATGGATTTCTGAAAGCAATCCCTAAAGATGTTACCATAGCAGAGAACTGGAGTAGTTGCCAAGATAGTAGCCACAAACTTAATTTTGGAGATGAGGACATGCACTGAAGGGAGGGGACGTTCGGGTGGTAAACATGAGCATTCAGAAGGAAAAGGGGCCAACAGGAGCAGCAGGCCTGGCTGTCGCAGGCCCTCTACTTCCTCCTGATAATACAGTACCATGGTCACTTCCCAGGGTAGCCTCGGTACCTCTTCCACGAGAATTAAGGCTAACAGAACCTAATTAGTCCAACTTGATTAAATGCACAGCAGTAACCTTAAGTATAAGTACCCATGAGTTCATACTAATATACATAAATGACTGAATAAATTAAAAATAGTGGAAAATCGACCAATATGCCATACAAAAAGATTGCAAATAATTTACGTAGATCCTCTGACCTCATGGAGGTGGAGTATAACTCCACAGTCCTTAAGCATGGGCTGCACATAGTTACTTAAAGAGCATAGTATGAGCATAGTATGTCAGGAGAAACCTGACAACCAGTACCTCAGTCACGTGACCAGGGCAGCATCAATAGTGATGTCATGTTGGGAGTAGGTGCTTCTGATATGATGTGACGAAGATGGGACATTCCTCCATGGTCTTAACCCCACTGTAATCATGAGAAAAACACTGGACAAGCCCCTACTGAGGGACGTTCTACAAAATCCCTGACCAGTACACCTCAAAACTGTCAATGTCATCAAAAATGAAGAATATCTGAGAAACTGTCACAGCAAAAAGTAGTCTAAATGTCATGTGGTATCCTGGATGCATCCTGGAGCAGTAAAAGGACATTAGAGAAAAACTTAGAAAATCTGAATCAAGTATGAACTTTATTTAATAATATGTATCAATAGTAGTTCATTAATTATAACAAATATACCATACTAATCATACATGTAAATAATAGGCGAAACTAGGTGTGGGGTATATGGGAACTCTTGGGGTTATCGTCGCAATTTTCCTATAAATCTGAAACTGTTCTAAAATAAAAAGTTGTAAAGGAAACAAATTTGCAGTTAAGCAGGATGAGTGAGTGTACAGACCCCATGTGCAGCGTGGGGACTGTAGTTAGTAATGCTGCATCGTGTACTGAGCATGTGCAAGAGAATGGATTTTAGGTGCTCTAACCACACACACAAGAGGCTAACTATGGAAGGCGGTGGATAGGTTAATTTATTTGGCATAGTAATCATTTCACTATGTGTGTGTATATTAAATCATCACTTTGTATACCTTAAATATATACAAAAAAAACTTTAATGCAGAGCATGATTAGGGGAAAATGCACAGTAACTGAAGTGTAAGGGATCTCATGTGAGTATAGCACTGAGCAATTAGTGGTATTCCAGGGAAATGTTTACAGAATGAGATGAAAGAGAGAATAAAGACCATGGAACATACATTTTATAATGTAAGTTGTTAGAGAACCTAAATTTTAAATTTATTATTTAAGTATTTTATCATGAGTGTATATATTTAAATCACTGTATATTGTTGACAAACTAGATTTTTAAAGTACTTCTTTATTTTTTAAAAGTATTTCTCCATATTATCTTATGTGGCTTCTCCACTAAAATACACATTGTTGGGCTCAATCTCCCCACTCCCCGTTCCCACTCTGTCTCTCTGTCTCTCTGCCTCTGTCATTCATTCTCTCTCTCTCTCTCTCTCTCTCTCTCTCACACACACACACACACACACACACACACACACACACACACACACACACTCACACTGGTGTTTCTGGAGACAACCAGAAAGCAAGACAACATGCTGTATCTTTGAGAAAAGTATAATAAAGTTAAAAAATACGATGAACCCCTCTCCTTTACCACTGAACTCATTCTTATTTATATAAGATTATCTATTAGTACTTGATTTTTATTACATTTTTGTCAGAGAAACATCAAGTGGAGGATAAACTGGGAGAATGTGAAATAAAGTGAGCCATACCAAAAAAAAAGTGTAAAAGTCTTTCAAAAATGTAAATAAATCTCTCTGTTAAATCCTTTAATTTGTTTCTTCAAATTTATCTGAGTCAAGAGAACAATAATTTCTTCCCAAGACTGTTTCTTCCTTACTTTCCATTTCTATTGTTGTTACGAGATTTTGATTCTTCTCTTCTTGTGTGATAATACAGAAAGTTTCTGATTAATCTATCTTCCTTCTCTTTCTTCCAGTTCATTCAAACCCAGAAGGCAGATTTTCTTTCATATCTGTTTACCATTCTACTCCTAAAGTCAAAACCATCACTACCTAAAGAAGATGGTTGCAATGCCTACCTATGCTCATTGTAATCAAATGCCACCAGCCTTTCCAGTGTATCCCGTACTTCATCCCAGTACTGCATGTGTCATACAAAGTGGTTTGCTTATTACTATTCCCTTGACCTTGCCTTCCCTTCCCCCCGCATTTTGTCCTTGCTTATTCCAGCTGTCAGTCTCACAATGCTGCTCTGTGCTTAGCAAACCACCACCCCATGTCTTCCATTGATGCCTTCGATGTTTGCTTCCTAGGAAGTCAGTCTGCCTAGACTGCAGCCCTCATTTGGTTGTAACTGGGCTGGTGCGAGACGTTGCCTGTGGAGGTGGTTCTTCTGCCCTTGTAATGTTTAACTTCCTCATAGCATAATGACGCTTCATTATACACATTTCTTCATAGTTCTACCTAAGCTACTTGACACTGAGTTACTTAAGGTTTGGTACCAGTTCTCAGTTTTTCTTTACTCCCTGCATCTAGAACAATTCTTGGGCTGCTGTAGATATTCATTAAATAACTTTGAATGAACAAAGGAATAATCAAATACATTTATGCATCATCTCCTTATGAGAGTATAAATTCCATAAAACATCAAGTCTCTTTTTTCTTTCTTTCTTTCTTTTTTTTTTTTTTAATCTCTGAAAGACCTTACATGTGCCTTTTAAGTAGAAGGTGGCCAATAAATAGAGGCTTACTTTTAAAAACCTAACAAAGCATCTTGCAGGTGGCATCCCTCTGTGTCAGAACCTGACCCTCCATCCCAGGCCATGCTGTCTGCTGGCACTTCATCCTTCCCTAACCATCAACCTTCCTCTTCTCTTATCAGACACCTTTTATGCCAATTTCCTATTGATGTCATGAGAAATTGTCAAATTTAGTGGCTTAATACCACACAAATTCATCATCTTATAGTTCTCAGTTCAGAAGTCTGAAATGGGTCTTACTTGGCTAAAATCAAGATGTTGGCAGAGCTGCTATAACAAAATTACCTTAGACTGGGTAATTTATAACTAACAGAAATTTATTTCTCACAGTTGTGGAGATTGGGAAGTCCAAGATCAAGGAGCCAGCAGATTTGGTGTCTTGTGAGAAGTTGCTCTCTATTTCCCAGATAGTGTCTCATGCTGTGTCCTCACGTGGCACAACAGTGAGACGGCTCCCTCATACCATGAGCCCCTCATGACTTACTTGCTTCCCCAAAGGACCCACCTTTTAATACTGTCTGGTTCCAACATATGAATTTTGGGGGAAACCAGTCACTATTCAGACTACAGCAGGTGGTTTTAATTTCATATCCTCTCAAAGTGTTGGAATGTAAGATGCAAAAGGGTAATAGCTGCTCATTTAGTCTGATCCCATCATTCTGCAAAGCTCTTCACATGACGTAACTCAGGGCCTCCCTGACTCATTTATGGTGTCACATGGTCATCCTGGAAGATGGGCTCATATATCTATTAAGAGGGGAGTTTGATTTCTTGATAAAGTGAATAATGGAATAGAGAAACAAAGTGTGAGGACCACCACCTCAGAGACAGAGAATAAATTGTTATATTTCTAGAAAGAGATTGCAAGAGCCCAGGGAAAACTGGGGACTACAGAGACAAATTTAGGGTGTCAGTGGCAAATACATGACAGTTGTAGGCATGACAGAGATATTGTTAAAACCCAATAATCTATACTCCAAAACTGACTATTTACGATATGCTCTAGAACAGTTGCTCTTTCAACACTGTGGCTCTGAAAAAGCTGACTACATCATCATCATTTCTGAAGTAATGATGATGGCTCTGGCTTCTATTCATCTACACTGACTTTTCTTTTTGCCAGGAATAGTTGAGGGTGGAGAAAAGAAACACTGGGCAGAAGTGAAGAAGGAGGCATAAAATGGGAAGCTTACTTAGACTATTCTGGGCACATTCCTAACCTTTGATGACTGCATACAGAGCAACTTTTACATTCTCCAATAATTCATTTCCAGCATTAAAATAAATACAAGGCAGGCAGAGGCCTGATCCAAAGCAGCATTTCCAAATTCTTGTGATCCTATGACCCAGTTTATCAAAGAGAACATCATTAGCTGCCTGCTAATTTCAAAGACTGTGCTTTAGACTTTCCCTTCTCCCTGCATCAGCTTATAAGCATTTGTTAAGACTGAGTAACTTGAGGTAAGCGATGTCATTTTATTCGTATCTGTAGTTCCCATTCACCCTAGCCCCCAGCTTTGCACATGGCAATGATACCATATGCCTGAATGAATAAATTGTCTTGTTTAGCTGCATGCTGTGAAACCACTAGTTTGTTTTACTTGTAAAAAATATAATTTCCCTTTGTGGATTTTCAGCCTTTCTGTTCTTTTTCCCCCCCAGGAACCAGGTTTTATAATCTTATGTATCATTAAAAAATTTTCTTTTTTATCTTAACATCTGCCATTTAGACACTCTCTCCTCCCTTGTCTTTTTCCAAACCCTGTCTTTCTTATAAAAAAAATTAGCGATAACTAAGTGCCTACGTGTTGGGCTCTTCATTTCCAAACTTGCTCGTCTCCTGTTCTCTTCTCAGCCTCTTATCATTTGGGCTCCACCATCCCTTGTCCCCTTCATGTTGATTATATTCCTTCTTCAATTCTCTTTTTTCATTATTTTTTCATGTTGATTATATTCCTTCTTCAATTCTCTTTTTTCATTATATTTTATAAAATATAAGTTTATGACATTATCTCTTTAAAAATCAAAATTTTATTTTATCAGTAATATTTAGACATAGGTTAAGAAAAGATAAATAGTTTTATAAGTCTCATAATGGAAAACAGTAGTTTTCTACATCCCTCCAGATCCTGAGTATTTACTGCTCCTTTGAGGAAACCACTTTTGCCTCTTTTAGATATTTCCTACGACATTTATCTCTATATTTCTCAACAACAAGTGTTTGTGCTCATGGCCATTTCTCTATTTTTTTTAGTTTTTGATATTATATTTTTACTCTGAAAAATTAGGCATTTGCTGTTTTATCTCATTTACACACATATTTCTCACCTTTCATCTTCCCGGCATAGTTACATCACAAATTTTATCATTTATTTTATTACTAGAACATAGAACAGTATGTATTAATGTAATCCCAAATTCCCTGCCAGGAATTTAAATCTTTCAATATTTCCAACAAATCGAGCAATCTGTCAGTTGTATTATTTTTCTTAACGACATGTCATGGAACCCCCAGTGCTTCTGTTATTTGTACTGGCTGCTTTCTTGGCTGCCTGGGAAGGAAAGTGTTAACAGCAGGTCCATAACTTTTACCTCCCTCCTCAGGGACACCTGAGACAAGCTTGACCTTTGAGAGAACACCTTGAAATAATGCCTGAAATATAAATATAACTAAAAGATATATGAGGGTTTGCAGGAATCACTGTATATTGATTACTAACCTAGGAATGCTTTCAACAGGATATACCTAGAACTTTTATTGTAAATAAACCTGCAATTTATAGGTTAATGGGCTGCAGCTGCACTGAGTAATAGGAATTAGTCATGTAGTCAAAATATAGCTATGTGATAAACAAGGTTTATAAACTGAGAGACCCCAAACTCAGCAGCTTTCCTGTGCTAGCTTGTGTCACACACAGTTAGCACTTGTCATGACACAGTCAAAATGGAAAAGAGGCACAGAAAGCTGTGTCTCATGGATGAAGGGACTCCCAGATATTGGCAAGTGTAAAGACCGTGGCTTCTGTCTTGTGTTCTTTGACAACATTACTAACACTTGTGTTTCCTATGAGTCTGATTAGCCATCAGGGTCTTTGTGATAACACACCATCAGTGAGAATTTTCCTCATCTCTCTGTTGCTCAGAATTCCAGTTTCCTGATTCTCATGTCTTTCTCTTGCTGGTTACTCTCTCATTTTGTTTATGAGCCTGGACTCTGGAGATAGATTTCTGCGGCTTGAGTCCCTCTGTCACTTAAGAGGTGGTTGATCATCGGCATGCTGTTTAATTTCTCTAGTCTCAAATTCCCTCATCTGTAAAATAGGAATAGTAATATTTTCTGTCATATCAGACTGTGATGAGTAAATGAAATTCATAAGGCATTTAAGAAAATGAATGGCAAGATAGAGCTGTGAAAGTAGTGGCTGTTGTTGTTACTGTTGAAGCATATCCTCCAGGAGTTTCCTGAGAAAGGGAGCATGAGAGGTACATTTTCTAAACCAATATGCTGAAAATTTCATTCTCTTATTCTACTTGACATGATAATTTAGCCAAGTAGAGAATTGCAGGTTGGAAAACATTTTCCCTTGGGTTTTGGAAGGTGTTTCTCCACTCCCCATTATTTCTAGTTTCTGTTGATGTTTTTGAGAAGACTGATCTCATTCCAATCCTCAAATCCTTTATGGCAACTCTTTTTTTTTTAATTGTTTTTTCTTTCCCTGGATGCTTTAAAAAGTCTCTCTGTTCTCAGTGTTTGCAAATTTTACAATGGCATGCCTTATGATGAATCTTTTTTCCTTCATCTTTTGAGCATTTTGTCAGCTCTTTGAATCTAGAACTTCCTTTTCTTCAATTTTAGAGAGTTTTATTAAAGTATTCTTTATCTCTGCTTCTTTGTTGTTATTGCTGTTGTTTTGCATCTTTATTTCTTAAATTTTTATTAGTCATGTACTGGCTTTGTAGATTGATTGTCTCATTTTCTTATGTCTTCTCTATTTTTCATCTGTTGTTCATTCTACTTTCTTAGAAAGTTCTTCTACTTTAATTTCCAGCTCTTCTTTTACAATTTTTATTTCTCCTAATATATTTTTAATTTCCAATGACTATATTTTTAATTCTTTGGATGCTTCTCTTAATTGCACCCTGGTCTTGCTTCATGGTTCACAGAAAACTATGGATTTGTATACATGTATATAGGTGTGTAAATAAAGTAACTTATATAAACATATACTCACATACACATACATAGTTTTTTTGGTTAAATGTTTTCCTCAAATATCTAATGATTTTTGGCCATTTGTATTTAAGGGCAAGGCACTAAAAAGACAGTTTGAACCTATGGTAATTGAAATGTTGGTGAGAATGGTAAGTAACTGTGGGAAAAGTGAGGCTACAGGAATTGGAAAGGACATGAGGGAAGCTTCTGAATGCTGTTAATGTTTTACCATTTTTTGACCTTAGTGATGATTGCATTAGTTTTTCCTTTGTCATCATTCATTGAGCTGCATACTCATGATTTATATATTTTTCTGTATTGTATTTCAATACCATTGACCCTCGAATAACATGGGTTTGAATGGCATGGATCCACTTATACACATTTTTTTTTCAATTAAAAAATATGTTATTGATAAATACAGTACAGTTCTATAAATACATTTTCTCTTCTTTATGATTTTCTTAATACATTTTCTTTTCTCTAGCTTACTTTATCGTAAGAATGCAGAACAGGAAACATAAAACATACAAAACATGTATTACTCAACTGTTTATGTTACCTGTAAGGCTTCCAGCCAACAGTAGGCTATTAGTAGTCAAGTTTGAGGGGAGTCAAAAGTTATATGTGGATTTTTGACTGCACAAAGAGGTCAATGCCCCAACTCCTGTGTTGTTCAATGGTCAACTGTACTTCAAAAAAAAAAAAGGCAAAAGGTAAAAAAAGGCAAATTAGGAAGGGCCTTTGTCAAGGGATGGGCTGAACCTGTGATAATTAATAGCAATGTGTTGTTGGTGGTGTTATTAATTGAGGAAATCCCATTCATTGTTAGTTATTCGTCTTATCTCTTGGGCAACACCTTACCCCAGAAAAGTTGTCTAACTTCTACCTGAATATATAGGCTGAGTGCTCTGAGCAGAGTTCTGGAAGCTGGGTGGGGAGAAGAGCTGTACTCCTTGCCATTTATTAGTAGGTTTCCATATAACCTCTTGTTTTTGGAGCAGCTCCCTGCTTCTGGCACTTTCTGGATACCCTGAGTCCAGAGTTTCTTTTGTTCAACTGCCCTGAAAGTCAACCACTTAATCTCCCACCCCACTGGGAAATGAGTATGTCTCTTGACTGCATGGAATTGAGGAAGGGATGTAGTGGTTTAATATTTATTTTTTTCCAGAATCTAAACCAGTCCTCCTATATTCAGACCCACAAACACCTTCACCTTCAGAGGTACCAGGCACCTCCAATTCTTTAACTTTTCCTAAATAATGTTGCAAAATTTGGCTATATTTTTTGGCTTTGTCAAGCATGCTCTTCCTTTTCTTTTACAATGTTAGGTCAGGTACCACCTGTTCCTCAGCTTTCCAGGTTTCAAAATGTTGTTGATATATCTCATTTGCTCTTTCTTCTTGTTTGGCTAGGCTAAGGCCTGGAATCCTCACAGCGCCAATTGTCTAGCTCTTAATCCTGTTTGTGACGCCAATTGTAAAGCTACTTGACCACGACTATACTAGTTGTTGGGCTCTTTTACCTGCTGGTAATCCTGTACCAACTGGGCCGATTGTCAAGCTAAGGCTGGGTCTGGAGCCAACAGACCTCTCAAGCCTGTTCACAGACTGGGCCACAAACCCTTCACACACCAGGCTGGGTCAACAGACCCCTTCACACAGGTCTATGAGCTAGGTAACTGGCCAAAAGGTTCTTGGAAGCCACAGATCTGGAAAACATGGCCACACTGAGAGCTGCAGCCCCAGGCAGTAAACACCAGCCAGAGTGGCCGTGCTGTGCAGGTGCACCAACCCCCCGACCCCCCCCCCCACACACACACAATGTTTACTGAACCACCCGAATTGGCCCTGAGGTGAGGGGAGCCTGATTAAATTATTCTATTTTCCTTAAACTTCTTAAATGTTCTTTGTCCTTCTGGGATCATAGGTTTCTTTATTAATCCCTTTACTGTCACTTTGCTGGTGTTTCAGAAGAGATCAGAAGTAACTGCATCTTTTCAATTTGCTCTGCTTGACTAGACGTGTCATTTCTCTCCTTATTTCGTTGGACATGTTCTTGGCTTCCCCAGACTTCAATGATCACGTTCACAATGTCGACTTCTGAATCTAGTTCTCTGGCCTTGACTTCTTCAGAGTTTCTGTTTCCACTGCCTTCTACAGGGCTCCACTTGAGTGGATGAGCTTAAGCTCATCTTGACCAAAATAAAACCCATTGTTTTACTTGACCACCGCAAAAGACCGCAAATATTTGACTCTTTCAGCTGCAAATTCTGTCAATTCTGCTTCCAGGGTTTCTAGCAAATTTAACCTTTCTGCACTCATATTGCTCTTTTTTGGATCTGGGTAATTGAAATGGCCTCCTAAACTTCCACACTATTCTAAAAACATCTGCCATGTTTTGATTATTTTAAATTCACCAGTATGGGAGAATCACACCCAGACTTCTTGGCTTGGCAATTTGAGACCTTTATGATTTTACCTTAGTACACTTTTCTGATCTTATCTTTTATGATACGTCTCTTAATTTACCCACAAGCTGCCTCCTACCACAGAACCTCTGTACTCACTGTCCTGGGTGCAATATGCCCCCCAACTCTCTGGTCAACTCCTGTTTTTCCTCAGACTGTACCTCAATAGTCAAGGTCAGTTTTCTTTGATACAGTCTTTCTCAGAGTCTTTTTTTTTTTTTTTCCTTTCTTTAGAATATTTGTTTCAGTTTGAATACTCTGAATAGTTGTTGGGGGTAAGACTGAAAAGACAGTATTACTGTAAGCTAATAACAACATTCTTTTAGCAGTAAATTTTTTTTTGAGGACCAGGGCTTATTGAACAATAATTTAAGCTTGAAGTTCAGCCATATCAATGGCCAAAGAAAAGTGCTTGAAGAGGCTCAGAGTGACTAGCAAATGCTGTGATTAGAAAACCCAGGCTGACCATAGCTCTTTAAAGTGGGGTAAGAACCCAGCGTCTAAGTCTTATGGCTAAGAAATGCCATGAATGATCTTCCGATGTGAATTAAAAATATTCATATCTGAGTAGGATGAAAGTTTCTGAGAGAATAATCAGAACACAACTGGAAAATACCATACTGTGAACTTGGTGTCATGATGATTTTACAGTTCTTTATGGCTGTAAACCATTTAACATTCTTCAATAAAAGCTCGGAAAAGGCCGAATAGCATGCAATTTTCTTTGGCAAAAAAAGCTCCTGGTTTAAATACAGTGAAAAGGTTTGTATGGGTTCAAAAGGGGTGACAAAGACACTGTTTTTTGCTGTCATTGGCCTGCTTTCAGCTTTTGTGTCCAAAACAAATGAAGCTGGGTGGAAGTAGTTAAAAGACTGAAGTGAACTAGTCCAATTCTTTTAAAGATATTATTGCTATGCTCTCCTCCCCCATTTGAAATCTGTGTTGGGAGATAGAGACCACTTCAGCTCAATGAGTCACTTCTACTTCCTAGCCAGAACAATTAAACTTCTTGTATAAAACCTGACCCGAAGCCTGCCCTTCACCACATCATCCCACCTCAGAAACCCCCAGGGGTCAGCTCTGACATTTAACAGCTCGCAAATTCAATTTCTTAGCTGATGAAGCCAACTTAATGCCTTTACAAATGAATACTAGGTTATTACAAATTTTCTTCTTCAACATTTTGGGTAATATATAAAATGTGTTGTCAGTTCAGCTGCCAGCCTGAATAACATTACACATGCCTCTTCATCATGATGGAAGTTGCATTTGCGAGCCAGCTGCAGGGAGAATGAGAAAAAGACAAGCAAATCCCCCACCCCCACTCCTCCTCCTCCACACTTGACCCCCAAGGAAGGAAAGAAGCAAGTGGAGGAGAAACCCCAATAAATGTAGCCCAGAAACTAGATATATGGTCTGTCTGGCCAGAATGGCTGCTGGCTAGATGAAGAAGGCACTGGTCTTAGGGGTTAACTGCGCGGTCCTACCAGTTACTGTCACAGTTAATGCATTTTGCAAATTTGCCGCTTAGTTATTGCTAGCAGCTGAGGAGCATTTTCCTCCTCCTCCTTTCAATTGTTATTGATGTCTTGCCATATTTTGCATACAATCCCCTAAACAGCATTAGCTCATTTTTACTCCAGTCTTGCAGATTAGCTCATCTGGGTTGTTTTTTGGTGCGTTGGTGTTGAGTGTTGAATGTGTCTTAATTTCTCATTCTTAAAGGCATTCTCAATCATAACATGTATTTCATGAGTTTGATCTTGTTTTATATCATGTGTTTGTCCTGCATAGAGAAGGGATTCCCAGATTTTTATTTCTTCATTTGTTGGTATCTATAGCAGGTGGATTTATGTGGAAAGAGAGGGGGACTTTTAGATTACTTTCCTTAATTTCTCTATTGTTTCCAAAGCCCACCCTCCTTCTGGAATGTATCTTTCACATGATTGTAATGGAGGTCCATTTCTATCTAGTTTAATGTAACAAAGTCCTCTGACACTTCATTTGCAAACAGCTTTGCCTCTCTTTAAGACATTTTTGTTTACATTTTGTTCAAACATTCTCTGTATTCCTTCTGCTCAGGGCTCAGAATTCAGTTTTAAAGACAGCCAAATTTAATCCAAATAAATTAACCATCGTACACAAGAACATTGCTATCCCCTATCCCCAACCCTTACGAGACATGTACAATATTCACGCAGTATAATTTCGAATTTGGTTATCACTCCTAGTTCCTACTTATACCAATTACAGGTCTAAGAGTAAACACAGGCACAAAGGCTCCTCCAGCTGTGGTTTTTCCTTACATACCTGAAGCACACTCTCTGTCTCTACCATCTGTATACGTAGCTCTATCTTTTTCTCTTAACTCTGTCTCTGTATCTATATTTTTACCATCTATCTATCTACTTGCAATATAAATGTACAAGCCTTTATGGTTTCTAGCTGTCTGTAAGGAACTGGGCAGAAAGATGAGCGGGGCTCAGCCCCTTTTCCTCAGAAGTCCACAGCTGAGTGGAGGAGACACAGAAGTTAAAAAGACATATTTTAATTAGAGTAAGAGTGGGAATAAACAAAGTAATAGGAAAGCCAACAGGAAAGACTGGTTTGCTCTGCTTGTGAATTGGGGTAGTTTTCACAGAGTGGGTGAAACCTCCTGACAGATGAGTAGGAGTTTGCAAAACAGAAATGGGGGTGTTGGTATTTGAGGCAGAGAGAACACTATGTGCAAAGGCGGACTTAGTGACATGTCTGGTGTGTTTGGGGAATGGCAAGAGAGCCGGTGTGGCTGGAGTTCTGCTGTGTGGGATGGAATGGCAGAAGCCCAGGCTCCAGGGATGGAAAAGACCCATTAGCTCATGGTCCCTTTTCTCCATCTCTTCCTTTTCTATCTCAAAGCCAAGTGTCCATGATGTTCTCATCCAAGGCTGGCCCAGGAAAATGGATTTAATCTCTTTGAACTAAAAGAAAGGAGGTCAAGAATGGAGACAGGCTGGAAGCCAGGTCACAACCTTTCTTCTCAATAGCCAAAAACTCTTTGGTTTTACATGTGAATGTCTGTGTGCTTTTAAATTCAAGTTACTCAGCGTTTAGGTAATGTTCTATTTTTAATCTGTTTGCTAAAGTCAGCCATTCCTCATCGTTAAATCTATTTCTCTAGATCTAAAAAAGGACAAAATGTCATCTGAAGTACCTTCATGAAGTTGCAATTGACTTATTATTTGAGATTCAAAGCTGGCATTAAGATGAGTAATGAAAAACGAATTATCAAGTCTTTCCTTTTTCCCCTAAACACAATTGAAATGTTTTTCCCTCCCCAGAGCAACCAAGCAAATTCTAGTATCTCTCCACCAGGGGACAACTGAATTCCTAATTCCATTTAGGCCAAGTTTGACTGCATGCCTTTTAATTATAAAAGGTATTCCTTTGTAGTGATGGCCCTGGAAATTGCATAATTGTAATATCAGATAATACTTACTAGATTTCTCATGTAGTAAAACTTTAAAATTGTGCTTCAAGAGATAACAAGAGTTTAGTTCATGAGATTCTTTTATGAAGAGTACTAGAAACTTTAAAGAGCCAAAGGCATTTTTGTCCATTTGTAGATATTAAGTTAACCATTAAATAAGTACTGTGTTTTGTGAGATATCATGAAATGGAGGCCAAGTTACCCTAGAGAATTAAGTTAAAAGCCAAGACTAGAGTTAAAAAGTATGACAAACAGTGTCCCAGGAATCATGTAGTGATCTGTACTGAAACAAGAAACCCAAAAGGAATTTTTTAATTTGAAAAGGCCAGTTGAAATGTTAGAAGTGGATCAAAATACACTAAATAAAGTCTTGTGCATATGGCATGAAACAAAGTTTATGTTATAAAGCAATTCTAGGCAAATACGATGATAATTAAATGTCAGAAAGTTTAGAAATATAAAGCAAAATGTAGTTTTTAATGGAAAAATATCATTACTTAACCTTAATTCTTTAAAACAATTTTTTATTCTTGAATTTATGTTTAATCTTTTAATTTTTAAAATTTTTTGGCAGCTGGCTGGTACGGGATCCACACTTTTGACCTTGGTGTTACAACACTGCACTCTAACCAACTGAGCAAATAGGCTAGACTCCCCCAATTTTTTAGATTGACATAGTTTGTTAAAAATATAACTTTTAAAGTGTTCTCATTCATAATCTAACATAAAAGGTATTAAGTTCATTTTTACATCAAGATGATAATATAAATGTCAAAATTATTTTCTCATAATATGCAATAGCTTATTTAAAAAATGTTTTGGTGTACAAAGTGCAGTTTATCATAATTAGTGCTCATGCAAGTTCTACTCTACTCCGGAACTATGTTTTAGTTATCCCTGTGTATAATGTAGTGCTGATTTATTTTTCATTTAAAAATAAAAATGGACGATTGTTAGTGAGTTATCAACAGTAGAAACTAAGGTAGTAAGAAACCAAAAAACATTCAAATAAATGGTCTACGAATGGAGTAATTTTCTAACCTTAATTATTTCCTAAAAAAAGGAGGAAACACTACTATCTTCACAATTTATTTTAGAAAACTGCCAATCTAAAGGTAGTTTTTCTATTTTTTTTTTTTAAATCTACCTAATCAAAGTCACTCTTGCTGTCGTTTGAATATGTTTCCTTTTCCCTGTATCTTTTTAGCCAGGGAAGTCAGTAATAATTGCTGCCTGCTGTCTATTCTACATGACTTCATTTTAATTCTGGAGTCATTCTTTAATATTCATTCTGAAATTCGACATATCATCAGTTTTGAAAGAGAGGAGATCATGAGATATAAATAGTTGCATTAGCTCTTCAAAATATAACTTCGAAAATGAAGTGTTTGAGCTGGTTAGCCACATAAATTATACACCAAAAGTTAAAAATAATATTTCATTGAAAACATTTTTAAGTAGATTGCATATTTCCTCACCTTCAGAAAGATGATATTTTGAGCATAATTGAATGCTTGATTCAGAGCCATTGCAATAATGTTATAATGGCATGATGTTATCAGAAGTGGACTATTTCTCATGCTCTGGTGGTCCTAGATTTTTATACTTTTGAAATCTTAGTGTCTCCATTTCACGTGTTTCTCTGTTGTCATATCGTGAGCATTCTGTCTTAGTGTCATTGAGTACTAAAGGATGAATAGTCCCACTCCCACTTCCAAAAGCTCTACTAACCTATTTTATCTGATTATGCATCAACAGATTATTGGAAAATAAAGGAATTGAACCTTAATAAGTACCTCTGCTGTGCTAGGTACTGGGCTTGATGCATAATATGTGTTATTTCGTATAGTTCTGATTATCCATTTGTGACGTAGGACTTATTAGCTCTAATTTTCAGAGGAGCAAATGGAGGCTCAGGTGGCTAAGTAGCCTGCATGTGCCATCTATGAGGCTGCTGGAACAGTGTCCGAAGCAAATGCACACGTGCTTCTCTGTGTGAGGTGCATGCGTACATGCATTTGCTCAAGATCATTACTTTGCATTCTCCATGCTTCTCCTGCTGTGATCCAGAGTGTTGATGCTGCTGAACTGTGCAGGTATTTCTTCCATAATGTGGCATATGCAGTCCAAACAACAGCCTCCCATTTCTACAAAAAAGGAGCTTTGCAGATAACATGGAGGAGGGTGGGGCAGTCAAAGCCTATGTGCCTTTGTCAACAGATTACTAACAATGATAATGCTAATAAAAATATGAGCACAGTTTAAAAGTATCTTGAATTTATATTAAATAAATACCATAGGAAATATTGGACTTTAGAAATAAGGTAAAAGGGAGCTTGACGGAAGAAATACAAAGGAGGAGAGTGTAGAAAAGGGCAGCACTGAGTTCCAGAGCCAAGGGTAGAATGCGTGGAAAGCAGAGCCACCCAGCAGGTGGAGAGTCAATGGCCAGACGGGGGGTGCGCCTGCTCCTTCCCGCTCTGCTGCGTTCATCTGGGTCCATGAACACTGCATTTTGTCCTTGTGACTGTTTTGCATGAACTGCTAACACACTGGGAAAAAATTATACATGAACAGCAAGACTTCCCCAGCATCCTGATGTCATTCCTTTACTCCCCAATAGTCTATGGGAACACATGTATCAGGAACATTTACTTCTTTATCCATTTG
This sequence comes from Galeopterus variegatus, assembly GCF_000696425.1. NCBI lineage: Eukaryota > Metazoa > Chordata > Mammalia > Dermoptera > Cynocephalidae > Galeopterus > Galeopterus variegatus. Next base: position 38,627 of record NW_007730906.1, on the reverse strand, counting down.
GCGGCTGGCAGCACAGGGTTCCAACACCTTGGTCTTGCGGTTACAGATGGTGCTTTAACCACATGAGCTAACCTGCCAGCCCTCAAGAACAGTTCTTGTACTAGGTAGACTGGACTGTCCTCCTATGTGAATGATTCTTTTTTAAAAAATAAAATATCTGGTGGTATGACTGTAAGACGATTAAATATATAAAAAGGCAATGCCTTGGGAGAATAAGTCAGTGAGTCCCATAATTTGACCAACTATATGTTTTTTCAAACAAGTTAGTATTGGCATTGTTTTGTTCCAATACTAATCCCCTGTTCCAAAGGGTTGGATTTTTTCTGTCACCTGGAGGTGTCCCTGGTGCTTAGTCCATGCTATTGGGAGGGAGGGTGCATGTGTGTGCATAGCCAGCTCAGCCCTGCAGTGCCATTGCTGAGGACACCCCTGCTGCTGGGTTTAGGGCTAGGGCCAGGGTCTGGAGCTCACAGACCCCTTGAGCCTATTCACAAACCCTTCACACGCAGGTCTACCAGCTAGATAACCAGACAAAACGGTCCTTGGAGCCTTGGCTGAAGTAGGAATGGTCTATTCAGCACACACACAACTAATAGCTAAGCAGTCCAAAGGAGAAACTCAGAAACTCAACTGCTACTGGCAAGGTCCACTGAAAAACTGAAACTGAGCAGCTGCCATCAGAGTAAACATGCTCTATTTTTAGATTTGAGTTCTGCCAGCCAGCTTCTGCTTCACAAACTCAAGAACACACAATAGCAATAAAACTAAAAAGATACATTGGTGCCCATGCACACTAACTCTACCCACACACAACCTGTTTACAGGAAATGTGCTGCTCGACCCTCAACCAGACCTGAGCCGAGGGAGCCTGACTAAATTATCCTGTTTTACCCACACTGGGCCTGTGTGGTCACACCCACAGCATGTGTCAGCAGAGGACAGAGGTACTGGGTGGGCCTCATCTATATCCTGAAATGGGGCAGAAGAAGCATGGCTAGGTATTTTCCAGACTGTATGATTTTAGGCAAGTTATTTTATTTTTCTGAGCCTTACTTTCCTCAACTGCAATATGAAATATAGTAATTCCCTATGATGCCCCATACTTATTCTGAGATTAGTTCATGAAACCGAACTTAAAGTGCTTAGTGAAAAAGCTTCATAACCAACACTTAGTTGATCAAAGGTGGTGTGGATCACTACTGTCACTACCACTACTGGAGTCACTGATTATTAAATGAATTTTAATATTCCAGCTGTCAAATCATTGCCTTTTATTAGAGCTACACCCCTCCCCCCAAGACCTACTATATCATGCTTAGCTAAAGCAGAATTGTTACCTAGTTCATAACACCAACGTCATAAACTTGTTTTATCAAATTTATCAAAAAAATTGCCAGGCATTTTTGCCAAAATCTGCATTGAGAATAAACCTGTTCCCTCTTCTGAAGAAGCTAATGAGTGACAATTCTGTGTAGGAACTCGTGCTGTACAATTGTAGAAGAAATGGCAGAAAAAAGCATGGATTATAGACGTTGACAAATCTGGGTTCAAAAATCTGCCCCATTATTGACCACCGAGGAAACTAATTAACCTCTAGGCCTCAGTTTCTTTACCCTCAGGTAACACGAACCTACCTTTGGAGAATGAAAAGTCAAGTACGTGGAAGGCAGGCACTGGTGTAAAGCCTGATGCACAGGGTTATTCCATGAACAGTGACGGCAATTAGCTGAAGGATGCAGTAGATAATTTGGATGCGGAGGGATTAGGAGTAACTTTTTTTGCAGAAAATGGGATTTGAATTAGACCTTTAATGAAAGACCATTCTAGTACCATCTGCCTGGTACATACTTTTTTTTTGTTTTCAGAGATCTATTTTACATAAGTCATTATTTCAAAGGTCAAAGATAAAATTAGTCAGGTCAAAAATTCAATGTTGACCTTAAGAAAAAAACTGAAGAAAAATAATCAAATAAATATGAGATGTATAAAGAAATTTAGATACTTCTAACTGCAAGTGCACTTTTGGAAGCCTCAGCTCACACGTGCAGGACTTCCTCCCCCCGTCACCTGCTGGCCCGAGGTCAGAGCCGCTCTGCCCTGTGTGGCAGAGACAGCACAGCAGGACTTCTGTGATTGATTTCTCTCTCTCTCTCTCTTTTTTTTTTTTTGAGAGAGGAGGGAAAAAAAGCGTGCTAAGAGAGACACAAGGCTCAACAAGTTGAAATTGGGATTTATTCCCGGTATTACTTGGATTTTCAAGAATTTTTGGAAATCTTGCCTTTCGGCCACAGCTCTCTTCAGCATTGTGAGTTATTTGCCAAATTCATTTCAAGCTCTTGAATTTACAGTTAAAAGAGAAATAAAAAAGTCTTTCATTTGTTCCTAAGCTGTTTATTTTGCTTGTAAAACCAATCATAACGTCTACCCAATAAAAAGAGAAATGCATAAAAGTTATAACTCCAGAAAAGTTAACTGTTGAAGCCTAAAATTCCCCCAGCCAAAGCCAGAAGTCATTTTAATGAGACAGAGTTTTCTCTTTGAACTTGAGAGGGCACAAGCAGCAAAATTGCTGAGAAAATTCTCCCTTTATCCTTCTTTAGAATTCTCCCCTTTGAGGCAGATTGTGGCTAAGCTTGGGATTGGAATGGCTGGTCTTCAAGGCCTAAGCAGCAGGAACCTAGGAGCATCTCCTATTGCTTTGTGGCACGGAACACACTGCTGAGAATGCAGCGAGGTGTGATGTGCTGTGGTGGGTGCAGCGTGGTGCAGGGGATGCAGACTGTGAGTGTGCCTTTGACCCTGCCCCTTTTCTAACCTTGCCCTGGCATGTAAATACCCCCTTTCAATATTGTTCACACACACACACACACACACACACACACACACACACAATACAACACATAGCCAGACTGGACGTGCATGAGTTTGGAACTACAGACACTAAAAATGCTCTGAAGTGGACATCCCGCCCCCACCCCACCTGCCAGCTCCATACCCAGAGCAAGGCTGAGAAGCAAACTGAGCAGCAAAGCCCTAACGGAAATGAAGGAAAACAGAAAGTCCAGATCTAAAAGGTGCATTGGCCAATTTGTTTCAGACCTACTAAGACCAGCACTGGCCATATGGGATCCTGTTTTGCAAAAAATTTGAACGCAAATCAAGGGTTTTGTTTCTTTGGGTTTAAAAACTTTTCATCACTTTTTCCTTCTAGCATGAAAATACAACACTAACTACTTTACCAGGAGAAGTAAAAGTGTTTGAAAAATAATTTCATCCCCTGCCAGTGCCTGCTATGGAGATCAGTGTCGGTTCCAATTTGTTCCTGACTCTCAGAATATTTTTTTTTTCTCATTGGGAATTTTCTCCTTTTGTGAATACTAAGGCAGAGCATGTGTGGCACAAATAAATAAGTAAAATAGAATAACTTTATACTTGGAAGCTGTGGTCTCGAGGATTGCTTTCCCTCTGGACCTTCCAGTGTCCTCCTCTGGATGATTCATTTCAGTTGGCAGAACAGCCCCAGTGCAGGGCAGCCGGCCGCTCAGTGGCTGGGCTCCTGGTATGGGGCGGAGACCGTATGTTTGGCCTCATCCTGAAGTAACATACATTAAACACATTCTTTTCTTCTTCAAAACACAAATTTAAGCCTCCATCTCTTAATCTTCTTGTGGGGTGGGCTCATTATTCTTACTGATCGAACCCCCTCTCTTTGTAACTGTCTTTACTATCTACCTTCCACTTGCCGCTTCCCCCTTTACTGGGACCTTGTTCCTGGAGAGACAAAAGAACAAAATAGATGATCTCCTCTTGATAGCAGTCAAGATATTCACCTGCTCATGGACAAGGCAGCTGCACAAAAGATTCTGTTGAAAAGATGGTCCTATTATTTTTCTTGTCCTGTATTCTCTTCTGGAATCTAGAGGAATATCCTACACTGCTAAAATGTAATTTCCATTTAATGCTATGTTTTAGTCCTAGACAATAATCCTAAGGCAATAAACCTAAAGAAATCTTAATATTTCTGATCAATATGGCAGGCTGAGTGATATAAGAATCCTCTTTTCTTTGGTACATTCACACAAAATATTTGATTAAATGTAACAAAAAATTATATATGTGTATGTATTTAAACCAGAAAGAAAGATTCCTCAGATATAGAAACAAAAGACTCAGAATTAGAGAGTTGAATGGGAGTTGCAGCCCAATGACTCTCAAAGGTCTCTAAACCTGGGCTGGGGTTTTAAAGCCCCCCACAGGGTTGAATCTGTGGAACCTATGCTCAGCAAGTTATGAAAACTGAGCTCCCTGCACAAAGCTAAGAGTTGGAAGGGTCTGAAAAATCTCCACCGAAAGACTCAGGGAGGTAGTTTGAGAAGCGGCCACTTGCCTTTGGCCATGGATTGAAAATGAATTCTCCCAAAGAAATCAGAATTTTACCCTGAAGCTGTGCACATGTCTCAAATTCCACTAACCAAGTGGGGGTGGAAGTAACCTGACCTGAGAAATTGACATAAACATTCTTTTGTAACAGAGAGATATCTGTAGTTTCCTGGTAGAAGCAAATAAAAAACTGCTCAGGCATTTTCCAAAGACTATTTTCTAAGGATGGATATATAAAAGTAAAAACACTGGAATTCTGATTATCAACCCACCTCCCTGACTAAAAAATTATATTTATCCTTCAAGGTCCAATTCAGACGTTATTCTGTGGTTTTCTGTTCTATGAAAACCTCCTTCTCACTCCCAGCATCCCTTCCCTACACAAGCTCTGGCTCTCACCGTACTCTGTCCATACCTCTAGGACCAGAACTTTCATATTATATTTACCTTTGTATGTTTTCATCTCCTTTCTACTGTTTGAGTGTGGAAACCATGACTTATTTACCTTTTTCTCCCCTATGCGGAGCTTAAAAATGTGTCTTGAAAGCAACAGAAACAATCATTTACATTAACCTTTGTGAGGTCTATACAAAGAAGCAAACAGCATTGACAATATCCTCAAGAAATTAATAAAGTTTAACTACGGACACTTTAGGTGTTTGACCATTTAGCTAAAGAACTTGGATAACTGTTGGCTGAAAACTCTGTTGATTAATTATAAGAAGACATACTGTAAGCAATAAGTTCTGCAGGAGTTCGGGAAGCTAGTTTGGCTAGCTCACAATGGGGGAGGGGTAGAAGATGAGGCTAGAAAGTCTGGAAGGTTAGGTGGGGCCAGATTATGGATAACTCAGGAATCTGGACTTTCTCCTGTAGCTAGTTAATGGGAAACTATGGATCGTTTCTGTGCAGGGGAGTTAACACAATCTTGCAGCAACTGTAGGGTGGTTTGGGCAGGGAAGCAAGCCAAGGCAGAGGAACAGTTTGAGAGACTGTTGCAATAATCTAGAGGTGGGTGAGAATAGACTGGACCAGGTGTTTAGAATAAAAAGGAAGGGGCAGAAAGAAATTTAGCAACAATGGCAAACATTATTTTTTTTAAAAAGATAATTAAATTTAAAAATGTATTATTGGGAAATAAAAAAATAAAAATAAAATTTGTAAATTCTCCATAGGGCAAGAACACTGTCAGAGATCAAACATGTTAAGAAATTGATGAAATTATATTATTACATCATTATTAAGAGATATGATGAAATTATGATTTTCTTTGACACTGCATTATTTAATGTGAGGAAATAGGTGTTCACCCAGACCAAGTAAAAATGTTTTATAAATATCCATGTAACATGATTTACCGATAATTCTTCACCAGCTATTATGAAAGAATTATTTTAATAGAATAGGGTTCTGAAAATGGGGAAAGCATGAAGGTCACATATGGTTTCATTTTATAAATTCTAGGTTATAGGAAGTTCACATATTGCAAAGGAAAGCCTTAGGAGCTCTGAACAGATAGACTAAATTGATTTGTGATGTTATTGTCATTGGTTTTAGATTAGCAACTTCCATAGTTAGGCAAAAATATTATGTCATTTTAAAAGAATGCAAAAATCCTGTGTCTATATAAGAAATATTATGTTCATTCTGTAGTGTAAGAACCTCAGGCTTAACTGAACTGATATGGTTTAAGTCAATATCTAACTTAGCTAGTTCCTCTCTTCCTTTAGTTCATTGCAAAGCTTTGTATCAAACAATGTTCTTTTTTTCTCTCTCTCTGTTATCTTGGGCAATCCGAGAATACCATTCTTAGCCTTTGAGTAAGTTCTTAGTCATCTATGGAAGCTGGAGTTCAAAAGTGTTGGAACATTGTCATGAAATTCCATTTTTCTTCCCCTAATATAGTATAGTATTTTTAAACCTTCCTCTCTGCTGTAATCATTGTCATTGTTAATTAGGAGATTGTAATCAGTCTAGAGAAGCAGCTCATCCACTGGAGGGAAAGCTCTTGGCATTACATACACGTCAGTAAGACAGTGGCAGCTGTGGTGATGCAGCCAATTGTCACTCCCCTCTTGGGTTTGGGGTGTCGAAAGACTCAGGTAAAGCTCTTTGAAGAAAGAGTTAAGAACAACACAGGTTTTAGTGTCACACTAGCCAGAGTCCTGGTCCAGTCTAGACCATCTGTGAGTCATGCGCTGTGTTAGTTTGCTAGGACTGGTATAACAAAGCACCACAGACTGGGTGGCCAAAACAACAGAAATTTATTTTCACATAGTCCTGGAGGCTAGAAGTCTGAGATCAAGGTGTTGGCAGGGTTGCTTTCTTCTGAGGCCTCTCTCCTTGGCTTAGATGGCTGTCTTCTCCCTGTGTCTTCATGTAGTCTTCTCTCTGTAACTACCTGTGTTCAAGTTTCTTTTTCTTATAGGGATATCAGGCATATTGGATTAGAGCATATCCTCATGACCTTATTTTAACTTAATCACCTCTTTAAAGACCCTGTCTTCAAATACAGTCACATTCTGAGGTCTGGAGGTTAGTACTTTAACTTATGAATCTTGGCAGGACATAATTCAGCCCATTACATGAACCCTCAGCCAAATTACTTAGCATTCTGGGTCTTGGTTTTTATTTGAAATCTGTGACATGATCAGCTCTGAAGAATTGCAGATGTTGACTGTGAGGTGACTACCCAAAGAAGAGGTCATTGTTCCAGAATAAGCATACTCATAGCAACATCCGCTTTTCACAAAGTTAAGTTGCTTTTTAAAACAATGACTATAGGTTTATTTGGTGTATTCAAGGTACAATTTTTTAAAAAATCTGCATTTCTCTGAGGAACTATCCAAATAGCAGATTCTAAATACAGGGATATTTATCAAAGTTGAATCTATAGAAACTTGAGATTTACTTAGAATTCATATACTTGGAGGTTACTGCCTATCAACACAGCATTGTATCCCATGAATTCCTATGGAATGATATTCACTGATTATTTTATTTCTTCTTTACCCTCAACTTACCCACATCAAAATAATCACTAGATTCATGCTATGGTCTGAATGTTTGTGTGTCCTTGAGATCTATATGTTAAAACCTAACTCCAAGGTGATGGTATTAATAAGTGGAGATTTTAAGAGGTAAATAGGTCATGAGAGTGGCCTAAGGGAGCTTGTTTGTCCCTTCTGCCATGTGAGGACACAGCTAGAAGGTGCCATCTGTGAGGAATGGGCCCTCACCAGACACCAGATCTGTAGGCACATTAATCTTGGACTTCCCAGCCTCTGGAACTATAAGAAACATATTTATGCTGTTTATAAATTACCCAGTCCAAGGTATTTTGTTATAGCAAGCCTAATGGTCTGAGACAGTCCACCAGCATCTCCTTGCTAAATATACTGATATTGTATTCTTCTTTCTTATCTTCATTGCCCTTGTCATAATTCGAGGCCTCAGCTATTTTTTGGTAGCTGGAGTATGGGGCTTGGGCCATCGTGGCGGCTTTCTCACTGTTCTTTCTCTCTCCAGTCTTGTCCTGCCAAATCCATAAAAACTGCCAACAGGATAGTTTTTAAAACGTAAATAAGGTGCCGTCTCTGTATTAGTCCGTTTTGCGTTGCTATAACAGAAATACCTGAGACTGGATGTTGGGAAAACATAAGGAAAATGGTCAGGGCCCCCGGATGTTCAGAGTCTTGCTGAACATCTGAAGTGGGCATGCGGGTGCACACGGGTGTTCCTTGTTATTGTCCAATGTGATTGCGCATGTGCATCTGTGTTTTTTTGGATTATGGACGAGTAAAAAGGACTAACAGTGCAGATGCGCAAAGCTTCTAGAGGACGCTCTAGAAAGCCATATTAGGTCGGCTGCTCCTAGCTCTGAATACAGCCTATTATCTCCTCACCCATGGCTCCAAGGACTTTTTCCTATTACCTAGCTCGTAGACCTGTGTGTGAAGGGTTTGTGATCTAGTCTGGACAAGAGGCTCAAGGGGTCTGTGAGACCTAGCCCTAGCTTTAGAATTGGCATAGTAGTAGCAGGATTCTGAGCAGGTACAGGAGCCAAAAGCCCCTTGGGAGAAGGAAGAAATGTGACTACTCTTGAATATTTTGTGCCCTATGGCCACTTTCCTATTGACCGGGATCTGGTTGCTGCTCACTACATTGCAAGTCAGCATAGACCAGGCACTACAGCAGAGAACCCCTTGGGAGGGGGAGGAAATGTGGCTGTACTTGAGTATGTAGTGCCTGGTGGCCACTTTTCTGCTGACTGGAGCTTGGCTACTGCTCACTATACCACAAGCTGACTGAGATTTGAAGCAGAAAGCAGAGTTGTTGGAAGCACAGATAAATGTCCTGGAGGATGATGTGCAGTGACTGGCCACCCCTGCTTCTCACACCAGGGAGCATGACAAAATCAGTGGTAAGTTAGAGGAGAACATGTGTCTCCAGCAATGACCTGTTGTGAATCAGAAAGTGAAACACAAGCAGCCTATGGGACCAGGAGGACAACCGGTGGATGATCCACAGGTGACCCAATTCACTACCTATGACCCATATTCCCAGGTTGAAATAGTAGACTTGAGGAAAGAATTCTGGCAGAAACATGGGGAGCCCCTGGCTGCTGGCTGCTGCAGTTCTGGGACCTAGGGGTGGATAGTGTGATATGCTCTGATGAGGAGATGGAGAAATTGGCCTCCATTACCATACACCCATTCCTGAAGCAGCGGCTACAAAATAGCTACAGATATGCACAAGGGTGAGGTAATCACTCCTTAATGGAATGGGTGAATGCAGCTTCGTGAACCATGTGGGAAAATTCTGGAGAACTGCCCAAGATTGCAAGAAAATGGCAAACATATGCTGAGTTGGTTCAAATAATTTGGGAGCTGGGGATGCGGTAGTCTATGTTTAATGTGAACACTTGTGGCCTGGATGATGAAAGTTTTACAGGCAGCATGAGAGACACAGTGGTGCAGAATGCTCCGTCAACATCCTTTGGGTCACTGATGGCCGTACTGGCCCCATACGTTGGTCATCCTATACATGAGGTAATGACCATGATAGCCAGCTTGGGTGAGGAGACAAGCAAAAGGGGTCCAAAAGGTGGCTAAGACCAAACCCCCAAGAAATACTCAGGATTTTATCCCAAAGGGACCAAGCAAGACTAGCCATAAGCAAATGTGGTTTGACTTGCTTGCAGCAGGGTCTGATAGCAAGAAAATTGACCAGCAGCCAAATGTGGTCCTGTTTGCCTTGTGGCAGCAATTGCACCCTGAACAGCATTTAACTAAATGTCCGGAAACAGGTAGCAAGATACGCTCAGTGGATTTAAAGGATTTTTTTGGTTGCTCCCGAGGAGGCAAATGAACTGTTCTGTTTTGATTATGGAACAGGCAAAGGTACTAGTCTTTTGGGGGCAGATGAGGACCAGAGGCCTCACATTGAATTGGCAATACATTGGTTGAGGACAAATGTGCAGTGTGTTTTGGTGTTGGTGGATATAGGCACAGAAAGTAGCCTGATATATGGCAATGCAGATACGTTTCCAGGGGCCATAGTTCATATAGATGGCTATGGAGGACATACTATTGAAGGCAAAGCTGTGTCACTGCCATTAAGCATTGGACGATTGCCCCCGTGTGTGTATACTATATATATAGATATATCTATATATATCTATATATATATCCTCAGTAGCTGAGTACATCTTGGGTATTGATGTACTTTATGGCTTGCACCTGCAAACAACAGTTGGAGAGTTTTGGCTATGAATACAGACAATAAAGCCTGTGTTACAGGGATATGTTAAACATGACCCACAGGTGTTACCCAAGCCAAGACGTGTGGTTAATGTAAAGCAGTATCGCCTACTGGGAGGACATACAGAGATAGGTGCCACTATATTGGAGTTAGAGAAAGTTGGCATTATTTGTCCAGCTCATAGCCCATTTAATGCTCCAGTATGGCCAGTAAAAAGCCTGATGGTACCTGGAGAATGACTAGATTATTGAGAACTAAACAAAGTAGTGCCTCCTTTGCATGCAGCTGTGACTTCAGTTCATGACTTGATGGATCAGCTGATGACTTAGCTGGGAACTTATCATTATGTTTTGGACCTTGAAAAGGCTTTTTTCTCTATTCCAATCTTAGCTGATAGCCAAGATCAGTTTGCCTTCACCTGGGAAGGGAGGTGGTGGACCTTTCAAGTATTGTCCCAAGGTTATCTGCATAGCCCAACCATCTGTCATGGTTTAGTGACTGGGGACCTTGCAAGGTGGACTAGGCCCAGCACAGTTACAATGTTTCACTACATTGATGACATGTTACTAACCTCTGATTCTCTCACAGATTTAACCCAGGCAGCTCCAATGCTGCTAAGTCATTTGGAACAATGTGGGTGGGCAGTGAACACAGCCAAAGTGCAAGGACCTGGGCTGTCAGTCAGATTCTTAGGAGTGGCCTGGTAGGGTAAGATGAGAGTCATCCTGGAAGCTATTATAGACAAGATACAGGCATACCCTCGACCCACAACTGTAGCTCAGCTACAGACATATTTGGGACTTCTGGGCTATTGGAGTGCTTTTGTACCCCATATGGCCCAAATGGCACACCCACTATAGGCATTAACAAAGAAAGGAGCCCCCTGGTATTGGACTGAGGAATTAGAACAGGCTTCCCGAGCTACAAAATGGGCAATACAGCAAGTATAGGCTTTACAAGTGGCTGCTCCTACTAAGCCTTTTGAATTAGATGCACATATAACCTAAGAAGGGTTAGGATGGGGTTTGTGGCAGAGACAGGACCGATTCCAAACACCTGTAGGATTCTGGTCTCAGCTCTGGAAGGGCACTGAAGTGCATTATTCTCTAATAGAAAAAAACATTTAGCAGCTGTGTATTCTGCCTTGATGGCAACTGAATGCATCACAGGAACTGCCAAAGTCCTAGTAAGGATGACATACCCCATACCAGGTTGGTTGCTCAAATGGGCATCCAACCCTAAAACAGGTGTAGCTCAGACTCCCACTCTGTTGAAATGGGAAGCATATTTAGAACAAAGAAGCACTGTGTCAACGAGTCCTCTGTCCAAAGAGTTGCAAACTGTACTAGGCCCAGTAGAGGTTGTGGAGGAAACTTTGACACAACTCTTAACCATGGAGGTGGAGGCTACACCTTTGCATGAGTGACAGGGGCCTGTCACAGAGCAATCTTGGTATATAGATGGCTCTAGCATGGGACCCTCAGCATCATGAACAGCTGTTGCTGTCCAGCCCTTAACAGATACCATGTGGTATGAAAATGGCACAGGGCAAAGCAGTCAATGGGCTGAACTGAGAGCAGTATGGTGGTGATAAAAAATGAGCCTGGGCCATTAACCATCAGTACTGACAGCTGGGCTGTGTACAAAGGTTTAACCCTTTGGATCTCTTCTTGGAAATATAAACAGTGGATGACAGGCCACCGACCCCTGTGGGAACAAGCCATGTGGCAAGAGTCATGGGAATTGTGACATGAGAAAGAAGTAGCTCTTTTCCATGTCACAGGACACTTCCCCTTAGCCAGTCCAGGCAATGACGAAGCCGATGCCTTGGCTAAGGTAAGATGGCTGGAGAGAGCCCCAGCTGCTGATGTAGCCCAGTGGTTACATTGATGAATGCAGCATGCTGGCAGTAAAACCATGTGGATGGCAGTTCAAGGATGGGCCTTGCCTATAAAATGGGAAGATGAAGTGAATTCCTGTCATGTTTGTCCAGTATGTTCTCAAGAGTGTCCACACCCCCGACAGATACCCCATACAGATGGGCAAATAACTTGAGGAAGGGTACCCCTGACTCGATGGCAAGTGGACTTTGTCAGACCACTGCCAAGGTCAGAGAATTTCAGGTACATCTTTACAGTTTGTATGGCCTTGTAAGGCCCCAGGCCAGGTAAACACTGTGAAGGCATTGAATAGTCTTATGGCCATGTATGGCTGGCCTGTAGTCATAAAGAGTGATAGTGGAACCCACTTTACTGGGCATGGGGTTCAGAAGTGGGCTTCCCAGTTGTCTATTCAGTGGAAGTTACATGTGCCATATCATCTCCAGGCAGCAGGAATGACTGAATGGTACAATGGTCTTTTTTAAAAAGGACTAAGCCTATCTGCCCAACCCCCATCCCTGAAGGGGTGGGCATGGCAATTATGGCCAACAGTCAGGATTCTAAATGAGAGACCCCACAAGGGCGGGCCCTCTCCAGTGTAAGCTCTGTTGCATGGGACTACAGCACTTATACAGCTGCAAGTCACTACAAAAGATAAGCTTTTGAAGCCAGGATATGGCAAGAATGTAAATATTCTCTTATCAGTCCCACCCTGTTTGCAATAGGGACAGACAGTACAATAGGAATGGCCTTGGAGAATAGAAGCCCCCCATATATGCTGGGTACGCCTAATAGCGCCTTGGGGGAAAGGATTAGAAGAAAACTTGCAAGTTTCACTTTGGGTGACAAGTACCTGGCCTCCTCAAGTGAAGGTAACATGGCCTGGAACAGATAAGTGCTGTATTCCAAAGGGCACATTTGTATTATCATTATGGCCAACTATGAGTTCCCCTATACTGTTATGTGTAGAACCTACAGATCCAACAGTGTTAGCAGATAAAGTATGGCGTCATAAACCAAGTAAGATACCTATTCCTGCAACCATCCTTTCTCAGGATGGCAAACTGGCATGTATCTTACCAAAGGGGCAAGAACTTCCCCTATTGGTACCAATAACCCTTCTGTCTTTTTGCCCATAGTGTTCTGGCTGCAGGCACCACACTTGAGTCACGTGATCAATGTGTCAACCTACTGAATATGCATTGAACTTCCCATCAGTATGACTACAGGATTCCCATGGAAAATCACACCAATGATGACTACTAACCCGACATGTGTGGCTAATAGTTGAAAGGACAGAACTACAGGACAAGCCTTAAGGCATATTGAACAGACAATAGATTATATGAATGTAAGGATCATTTATCCTCACTAAGGGAACATTGTGTTAGATTCTGAACATGTAGATTATACAGCAAGGGACCCTGAAGGGGTGGATTGTTGGGAAAATATAAGGAAAATGGTCAGGGCCTCTCGGGTGTCCAGATTCTTGCTGAGCATCTGAGGTGGGTATGTGCGTGCACACGGTGTTCCTTGTATTGTCCAATGTGATTGCACATGTGCATCCGAGTTTTTTTGGATTATGGACTTGGACTAACAGTGCAGATGCGTGAAGATTCTAGAGGACGCTCCGGGAAGCCATATTAGGTTGGTTGCTCCTAGCTCTGAATAAAGCCTACTATTTCTTCACCCACAGCTACAAGGACCTTTTCCTATTATCTAGCTCATAGACACGTGTGTGAAGGGTTTGTGACCCTGTCTGGACAATGGGCTCAAGGGACCTGTGAGACCTAGCCCTAGCTTTACACTAGGTAACTTATAAAGAACAGAGGTTTATTTGGCTTATGATTCTGGGACAGTTGCATCTGGCATGAACCTCAGGCTGCTTCTACTCATGGTGGGAAGTGGCAGGCAGTGAGCGGGTACAAGTAGATCACATGGTGAGAAGAAGCAAGGGAGAGAGGAGGTGCCAGGGTCCTATAAACAATCAACTCTTACAGGAACTAATAGAGCGAGAACTCACTCATTACCCCGCCCCCCCTCCCCCCGGGAGAGCATTAATCCATTCATGAAGGATCTGCCCTCATGACTCAATCAGTTTCCAACACTGCCACATTGGGGATCAAATTTACACATGAGTTTTGGAGGGGACAACACATCCAAACTACCTCAATCTCTAACTTATTTGTTATCTATCAATTGTGTGGTATTGTATAGTGAAACTTTTATATTGGGACAAAAGTTGAGGATAACATTCACATGTGACGTAGACGAGGCGGTAAGCAATGCCATCAGAAGCTATTCTGTAGATAAAATTGTCTTGATTGCTCTCTGTCCTTATCCTTTTCTCTCCCACTAATATTTGATCAGTCTATGCCAACTGGCCTAGAAAATCAGGTCTGAGCTCCCTTTCAGTGCCTTGAACACCCCAGTGATTATGACCCCTCCAGCCAGGCCTGTACCCGCCCTCCAGCTATTTAGAAGTCTCAGGAGTTCCTCTTGTTTCTTGAAACTCCCTTCCTCTCCTGTTACTCGAAGCTTTCCATGAGCAGATACCTGCTTTCCAGTCTTGCCATAGCATCGGGATGATCCCTTTTATGCCATATGTCACATCAAGCTCTAATTATTTGTTTGCCTGTCAGTCTTCCTCTTAGCCTAAAATCTCCTCCAAATTATTTTCTTCACTTTTCTCTAGTGCATTCTGCAATATTGAAGCAATAACCACTTTGATGAAAAAAATCAGAAACTAAGGAAGTGATAGATACTTTCTGTACCTAATTATTTTTGTCTTCACCATGTTTATGAATATCTTCCTGAAATCAATAGAATAAAGGAAGGTGAGGAAGAAACAAGCTCGAGAATGAAGTGAGGAAGATGAATGAGAGAAGAAGAATTCATCCTCCTCATCTGCCCCCACTGCAGCTTCTCCCAAGCACTAATCACTGGGTCTGCACCCAAAAGGAGGGGGGTCCATCCATCCCAATTCCATTCACAGCAAACACGTGGATCTTTCTGCCTTCATGCTGTTTCTCAGCTCTCATTCTTTTTGAGGATGTATCCAGATCCTGGTCTCACCTTCATCTTCCCTTCCTGTTCCTGTCCCAGTTCTGAATCTTGCCTTGTAAAGCTCAATCATTGAGAACCGTCGCTCCAGACAAGCCTTTGCCAGAAACCCTGAAAGAGGGGCTAGGAAGGGAGGGAAGGAGGGAAAGAGAAGTAGATGAAGTGAAAGAAAAGGAGAAAAAAGTCAAGGCAGAAGGAATGAGAAAGCAAAGGGGAAAATGAGAAAGAAAGGGAGAAAAGAGGAAAAGAAAAAAGGTAAGAAAGAGGGAGATGGAATTAAACCATTTCATAGAGTGGATTTGTCATTTTTCTTTCCCTGTGAATTGTAATATTGCATGCTGTTTTGCTTTTACTTGGATTATTCACTTAATCCCATTTAGCATAAAAGCAGAAAACCTATTCCTTAAATTTCCACAAGAATGGCTTTGATTTTACACTCCTTAGAGAATTGACAAAATCAGGACTCAAAGTGAACTTGACTAAGATTGTTCTAAACAAGCATTATTACGAAGCTCTTGGTTGTGAAAATTAAAAAGTGACTTTAGTCCAAAGAAAGATTTATTGGGAGAAACCACACCCTCCTACTGCCTCTGAACTAAAGGGACACAGAACCCACGATGATAAGACAGGCTATTCCTTTTTCATGGGAAGTGGTGACCCAAAAGCTTGACAAATAAAGAAGTCTATAATTGCCAGTCATGTTGGTGTTTCTTATATATAAAAATAAAAATTAAAAAAAAAAAAAGATTTCAAGGATTCTTTAGCCCTGGGTCAGAGTACTTAGATAATGACACAATAAATAAAATTTATATTTTACTTTAAAAATTTTTAATAAAAATGAAAAGACAGTTTTCTTAATAATGTAGATGAGCGTCTACCTTCCCCAGTACATTTCCCTCCTAATAAAGTCATTCTCTCCACTCTGTTGCATCTAACGTGGAACTGACCGAACAGGAGTCTTCACTCATAAGTAGAATGATCTAACTTTCAAAGCTCCAACAAATCTGATTTGGTTATATTCCAAACATGACTTTTTAGTCACAGTTTCCACAAATATATATTGAGCATGAACCATGTAAAAACCCTATGCTAGAAAGTAGGAAGACAGTCTTCATTGAGACAAATAGAATAAAGTTAGAATGTTGTCATTATTATTTTTATTCTAATAGAGAATCTACATTTTAAGATTCTAAAGTATTTGAAATTAAGTATAAAATTATAATCAAGGTTAATTTTACATTTACCATTGGATAAATACTCTTGAATGCTACTTTGAGGACATTCCCTGTAGCATCCTCCCTGGGTCAAACATGTAAAGAGATTGCCCAGTTAAAATGGACTTTACGTTAGTGCTGGCAAATGTTGGGGATGCAACTTAATAACTGTTTAAAGAGACTACGTGGTTGCCACAGTGGGCGCAAGATGCTTGCGGTCGCACCCTACACACCTTGAGGGCAATTTGTTCTTTGCCTGCTATGGTAGAAGTTCTTTCAACCGAGCTCCATTTAATCATCTCATCAGACTAGTGAATTCTCTTCACTTACTTTATAGATCCTGTGGACTGATACCTTTGCATTTCATCTATCCTTAACCAAAGCCAGTGTTCTTGCTCCCAGCTATGTTTGCACCAATTTTGTCGCTCCTGTAACTAAGTACTACGTAATGCAATAAAAAATGAACCCCAAAGACAGATATGGTTTCTCTGAAACCTACAGTGAATGTTTTGGAAAGCCTTGAAAAGGAGAGTCACTAAAAACATTTCTGTTGAGTTAAGTGTGGGCAAGATGACCGTAATAGATTGGGAAAAGTTGCAAACATCAAGAAGAATTTTGGATTCAGTTTGCTCTGCATGTCTCAATAATTTTGGCCTCTCTTTAAAGGAAACAAAATTGGTAAATCATAAGTAATGCATTATGGGTGTGAGTATATGAGAAAGACGACGTGGGGTTTCAATCAGTCAGCCTATGTTCAAAGGAAACGCACAGGCCTGTTATAAAAAGATTGGCAAATAAATGTACATTTGTTAAATTAAAATACATGGTTGAAGGTATGTATGCATCGCTTTTTAGATTCTCTTTATAAAGCTCTTTCAATTTACCAGCCAACTACAGGTCCAATTTTTCACTAAAGCACAGGTATGAGCAAAGGAAGCACATGGTGTAGGCGCCAAAGGCACACTGGTTTCTATTCTCACCAAAGCAACTTTCAGTGAAGTGCTTACTCTCTCGAACTCTTGACTTCTTGTTTGTAAAATGAGAAAAACAATACCTGTCACGCCTACTTCACAGATTTTTTTGAAAAACAAATGAAGTAATTAATAAAATATTTGATAATATTCATATTATATAATATTAATGTAATATTAAATATTAAAATACTTTATAAGTTCAGAAATGTTAAAACTGTTAGGTAAATAGATCTACTGGGCTCTAAACTTCTAATTGTAGAAGCTATGTCTTGCATAACTTTATATTTTGAAAAAGCCCATTGAGTGGTGTTTGCAGAGTTAAAATACTAAATTTTAATGAATGAATTAGCATGTAAATCTGCAACATATTTTTTCTACTTTTCCAAGAAATGACAGAGCAACAATGATGTGTTGTTCATAGAAATATTGCCTCTTGGCCTAGCCTTTGTGACATTATGGAGAAAGCATGTGCCAGCCCTCTTGCACAGGTTTATGTGGTACGTGATAGGTATTTATCAAGTTGAACTTATTGTGTGAGTGAATGAATGAATAAGTGAATGAAAATGGTTAGATTCTTTTTTAGAAGTTTTTCCTCAGAGCTTAATGTGAAAGCAATAGGAATTAGTGGTTGTTCAGTAACATAGAAAGCACGTAGTAAATGTTTTAGATTAATAAATGCATGAATATCTAGATGCAATGTATGAACTGAGATATAAACCTGTGTTAGAGTTACTAAAGATTTACACTAACAACTACCTATCCAAAAGGGAAATTAAGAAAGCAATTCCAGGGCCGGCCTGGTGGCGCACTTGGTAGAGTGCGGCGCTTGGGAGTGTGGCGTCGCTCCCGCCAAGGGTTCGGATCCCATATAGAGACCGGTCCGCTCACTGGTTGAGCACGGTGCGGGCATGACACTGAGGGTTGCGATCCCGTTACCTGTCACGAAAAAAGACAAAAAGGAAAAAAAAAAAAAAAAAGGAAAGCAATTCCATTTACAATAGCATGAAAAAGAAGAAAATACTTAGGAATAAACTTAACTAAGGAAGTGAAATTTTTGTACACTAAAAATTACAAAACATTGATAAAAGAAATTTTAAAAGACACAGACAAATGGAAGGACATCTGTGCTCATGGACTGGAAGAAATAACATTGCTAAAATGTCCATATTTCCCAAAACAGTCTATAGAGTCAATAAAATTCCTATCAAAACCCCAGTTGCATTTTTTTACAGAAATAGAAATAACAATCCTAAAATTCATTTGACACCACAAAAAACCCTGCATAGTCAAAGCAATTTTGAAAATGACTGGCAAAGCTGGAGATATCACACTCCCTCATTTCAAAACATATTACAAAGCTACACTAAATATAAAAGTATGATACTGGCATAAAAACACACCTATTGACCAATGGAACAAAATAGAGTCCCCAAATAAATCTATGCATTATGGTCAACAGATCTTCAACAAGGGTTTCAAGAATACATAATGGGGAAAGATAGTCTTTTCAATAAACATATCCACAGGCAAGAGAAGGAAATTGGACCCTATCTCATATCATATACAAAAATCAACTCAAAATGGATTAAAGATTTACATGTAAAACTGAAACAAAAAACTCTTAGAAGAAAACATAGATCAAAATCTTCTAGAAATTGAACTGGGCAATGATTTCTTAAATATAACACTAACAGCACAGGTAACAAAAGCAAAAGTAGACAAGTGTGACCACGTCTAATTAAAAAGCTTCTGCACAGCAAAAGAAACAATTAACAGAATTAAAAGGCAACCTGTGTAATGGGAGAAAATACTTGCAGGCCATATATCTGATAAGGGGTTAATTTCTAAAATATGTACCTAAGGAACTTCTACAAGTCAATAGCAAAAAACACACAAATAATTAAAAATGGGCAAATGATCCAAATAAATATTTCTCCAAAGACATACAAATGGTCAACTGGTATATGAGAGGGTAGTCAACATCGCTAATCATGAGAGAAATGCAAATCACAATCACAATGAGATATCATTTCACACCTATGAAGATGACTATCATCAAAAAACAAAGAACGACAACTGTTGGTGAGGATGTCTGAAAAAGGGAACCCATGTACATGGTTGGTGGAATGTACATTGTTGCAGCCACTATGGAAAGCAATATGGAGGTTTCTCAAAAAATTAAAAATAGAATGACCATTTGATTCAGCAATCCCACTTCTGTACACAACCAAAGGATTTGAAATCAGTATGTCAAAGAGATATCTGCACTCCCATGTTTATTGCAGCATTATTCATAATAGCCAACGTAGGGAAACAACCTAAATTTTCATCTACAGATGAATGGAAAGAAATTGCATATATATTATAATCCATTGTGTGTATGTGTATATGTATATAATATTTATATATATACACACACATACACACAATGGAATATTATTCAGCCATATAAAGGGAAATCCTGACATTTTTGAAAAGAGTAAAACTAGAGGAAATTATTCGAAGTGAAGTGAGCCAGACATAAAAGACAAATACTGCAATACTGCATGATTTAACTTATATGTGGAATTTAAAATAGGCAAAGACATAGAAGTACAGAGTAGAATGGTGATTGGCAGAGGTTGGGGTGAGGGGACGAAAATGGGCAGGTGTTGTTGGTCAAAGGGTACGAAACTTCAGTTATGGAAAGTGAATTATTTCTGGGGGAAACGTCAGTAAGGGTAGCTTAAAGCCACTTGTTACTAGTTGTAATAGAATACCTTTCTTAAAAAATTGAGACTTCTGTCATGCACATGATAAAAATTCAAACAGTTGAAAAAGTTACATAGTGAAAAGTAAGTCATATCTCTCCCAGACCATATTTCAGACTTACTGCTTTTGTTCATATTCTTTCAAAAATTTTATATGCACAGTAGAAACATATTTACATATTCTACATATATCTTTTGACCCAAAGACTGAGACATGAGCATTTTGAATGCACTTTTTTCCTTTTAAACTTAACAATACATCTACAAATTATTCCTTATCAGTAGACATAGATTGATGTCACCTTGTTTAATAATTTCACTGTCACTCATTTAACTGTTTTCCATTGATGGACATTTAGCTTGTTTTACATTCTTTGTTATTCTAAGTAATGTTTCAATAAATAAATTTGTGTATGCAGACACACACACACGTTTGTAGTCCTGAATGCATCTGTAGAATGAATTCCTGGGTGAAGAATTTCTGGATTAAACAATGAACTAGCAGAAAAAGAAATCAAGAAAGCAAGGCCATTTGTAATAGTTACCAACAAACAAACAACCCCCCCCCCCAAAAAAAAAAAAAAAAAAAAAAAAAAAAAAAAAAAAAAAAAAAAAAAAAAAAAAAAAAAAAAAAAAAAAAAAAAAAAAAAAAAAAAAACCAACCTGGGAATCAATTTAACCAAGAAGGTGAAAGATCTCTTCAATGAGAACTACAAATCACTGCTGAAAGAAGCTAAAATGGACACAAAAAGATGAAAAGACATTTCATGCTCATGGATTATAAGAATCAACACTGTGAAAATGTCCATACTACCCAAAGCCATCTACAGGTGCAATGCAATCCCCATCAACATACCAAAGATGTTCTTCACAGAAATAGCAAACAATCCTAAACTCATATGTAACAACAAAAGACCCTGAATAGCCAAAGCAATCTTAAGCAAAAACAATAAAAAAAAGTAAAGCCAGAGGCATTATACTACCTGACTTCAAATTATACTGCAAAGCTGTAGTAACCAAAACAGAATGGTACTGGCATAAAAATAGACACACAAACCAATGGAACAGAATAGAGAATATGGAAATCAATCCATATACTTACAGAGAATTGATCTTCAACAAAGGAATCAAGAACATACAATGGGGAAAGGGCTGTGTCTTCAATAAATGGTGCTGGAAAAACTGGATATCCATTTGTAGAAGAATGAAAATAAACCCGTTCTCTTGCTGTATACCAAAATCAACTCGATGTGGATTAGAGATTTAAATATGAGATCTGAAACTATAATACTCCAAGAAGAAAACATAGGGGAAACACTTCAGGGTGTAGGACTGGGCAAAGACTTTATGAATAAGAAGACCTCAAAAGCACAGACAATAAAAGAAAAAATAAACAAATACAATTATATGAAACTAAAAACCTTCTGTACGCAAAGGAAACAGTAAACAGAGTGAAATGACAACCTATAGAATAGGAGAAAATATGTGCAAGCTATGCATATGACAAGCAATTAATATCCAGATTATACGTGAAACTTAAATAAACAGTAAAAAACCCAATAATTAGATTTAAAAAAATGGACAAAGGAGCCAAGTAGACAATTCTCAAAGGAAGACAAACAGTCAATAGATACATGAAAAATGCTCAACATCAGTAATCATCAGGGAAATGCAAATAAAAACCACATTGAGATATCATTTCAGCCCAGTTAGACTTGCTGTTACTAAAAAAAAAGACTGAGAATAACGAATGCTGGTGAGGATGTGGAGAAAGGGGAATTCTCCTACACTGTTGGTGGAGCTGTAAATTAGTGCAGTCATTGTGAAAAACAGTATGGAGGTTTCTCAAACAACTACAGAATAGAACTGCCATGTGATCCAGAAATCCCACTACTGAGAATATATCCAAAGGAATGGAAATCATCATATTGAAGGGATATCTGCACTCCCATGTTTATTGCAGCTCTATTTACAATAGCCGAGATATGGAACCAACCTAAATATCTATCAATGGCCGAAAGGGTAAGGAAAAAGCAGCATATATACACATTGGAATACTACTCAGATGTAAAAAAAAAAAAAAAAAAAAGAATGAAATTCTGCCATTTGCAGCAAAATAGATGAGCTTGGAGAAAATTATGTTAAGTGAAATCAGCCAGGCACAGAAAGAGAAATACTGCATTTCCTCACTCATAAGTGGGGGCTAATAAATACATAAATAAAAAACAAAGAAAGAAGCAACAATCATAATAATGTCGAACTTTCAAAAGGAGAGAACAGAACTGTGGTTATTAGAAGTGGGAAAGGAGAGAGGGCGGGGGTTAGTGAGACAGTGTAAGGGTTATAAAGAATGATTACATTTTGTAAAGGTGATTATTCCTTACTATCCTGATTTGATCATCATTTATTGTACACTGTATCCCACAAATATGTATAATCAACTCTGGTATTGATTTTCAACTCTGTATTGATTTGCAAGTCTGGTATTGATTTTCAACTCTGTATCCCATTCATATGTATAATCAATTATGAGTCAATAAAAAAAAATTCTGAATTGAAAGCGTTTAGCACCAGGAGGTAGAGAAACAGGCTTATTGAACTCATTTTTCAGTTTTACTGACGTTTGAGAATATTGTCCTGCCTGGAAAAAATAATCAATGGGATTCATTCCTCCTTAAAGTTAAAATTGGCCCTTAAAGACACTTGGAACCTAAGGTGGGATAATATGAGACAAGCAGGCTCAACTCTGTACCTGGGAGCTATCTAATTTTCAGTGTAGAAAAGACTTTATGGAAAATCTGAAAGACTTCTTGGCATAAGAATATCAGGAAACCATCTTACCCACTTTGGAAAATTCATCTTAAATGTGACAGAATTGATAGAGATGTGCTTTTTTCAGACTCATTTCATGTGGGATTTTTCATTTGAGTGGGCTCATCTTTTTTCCAAAGATAAATAATTAATTGTTAATTTTCTTCAACTTTCCTCTCTCCCTGGTTTATTTTCTATTCTGCTGTATGAGAATTGATATCATGAGGAAATTTAAATGCATTTATCTATCCAACAGAGAAAATATCCAATAGTAAAAATGGGATGGAGAGAAGATTTAAGGAGAATGTTACTGGAGACCATTTTGGAGAGAGCCAATGCTGTGCTGGAGTCCCCATATTCCCTCTATGAAGAAAACACAGTGGGTCCCTCCTTTCACACCAAGCATAGAGAGGAGGACTTCAGTGGGTACACTCAGAGAGTGCTGGCATATGTTTCTTGCCAATGGGAGACACTAAACTGTTTGTTGTCTGATCTATGCACAAGAAACCTGAATTAGGCATAGATTGGAAACTGATTTCTACCAGCCACCTGCTCCATTGGTGGAATCAACAGTGTTATGGGAAAGAGGTCCCGCACAGTCCCTGAACCAATGTCGCTGACAGGCGAGGTGAGTCAAACTGAGCAGAAAGAGACTGAAGGTGTATCTTCAGATGGGAAGTAGGGGTGTTAGGTGATCACCTAGAATAGAGGTGCATCTTCCTGGGTCAGCAGAAGAGCCCTGAAATAACCGAGAAAAGCCACTCGAGAGAAAGGGTCAGCCCAAACCATCTTGCAGGTCTACATTGTAATCAAGTTTCCAGCGAAAGAGCATGAAGCCATCCAGCCCAAGTAAAAGTCAACCCATTCCTTGCCCTCATTTATCTGCCTTACCTTACAGCCAACACTGAAGAGAAAAAAAGAGCTAGAAAGTACAGAAGCTGTCAGGAAGAGGAGGAGGTGAACATCCCTTTTCCCATTACATACAAACTGCCAACGTGAAGCCCGTCCACACCAGGGGAAGAGCATTTAACACCAAGTGGCGACTAAAGTTTGATCAGCACACTCTTGTTGTGATTCCTGAGCTTGCCACGCACAGCACAAAGTAAAGACTGAGTTTTAACCAATTGACATTCTAATGAATGATTTTAGTCTTGATGTGACATTTTCATCCTTTTACCTCTTAGACCTCTTGTGCTCTTTTTTATTTTATTCTAACATTTACTTGTATATATTTGTGTGGTTCTTGTGCTCTTTATCTCAAATGTCTGCTTGCTTCTTAATTTGTGACTTCCTTACCTGAGTTTCTTAATATGAATCTTTTCTACTTGTACTTGACATCTAGTGGCTGATTTCTTCTCAACTCTCTTGAGAATCTCAGTTTCTCATTTACTTCCCATTCATATGTGCAACGGCAATGTCCCAACGACTCCTACGTGTCTCCGAGTCCTCATCCTCTGCCTTGCCAATCCCTATGTGAAGCTAGACATGTCTCATCATGGAATAAAACTGGACCATTAATTAACTATTTGACTTTCTAACTTATTTTGTTAGGATGTTGGAGATGTAGGCAAACAACAAAGAACAACACAGTATATAGAACTCATTAGTGAATCCCAACAGTACTAATCAGAATGAAACTAGAATAGACTGTGAACTCATCAGAATCATACAGTTGTGAATATTTAGTTTTATTTGCATTTGATGAATTGTGTGTTATAAATGCATTGGAAATCATAGGCTTAATTAGGGTAGTATAATTTTTATTAAAGTCACATACAAAATTGGGCATCTTAATTTATACATGTTTACTTTGCTTTTAAAATGTTACAAATGTTCCATTGTGTAGATATACCACATTTTCCGTATCCACTCATCCGATGATGGACATTTGGGCTGATTCCAGCTCTTGGCTATTGTGAATGGAATACTACTCAGCTATAAAAACGAATGAAATACTGCCATTTGCAACAACATGGATGGACCTTGAGAGAATAATATTGAGTGAAACGAGTCAGGCAGAGAAAAAGAAATACCACATTGCCTACAAGAGACTCACCTCACCCATAAAGACTCACATAGATTAAGAGTGAAAGGATGGAAAAAGATTTTCCAAGCAAACAGA
>NW_007730906.1:0-12695 GCF_000696425.1 Galeopterus variegatus | reverse complement strand
ATAAAATAAAATTTCAAACCCCGAAAAAAAAAAAAAAAAAATGTTACAAATGTTATGAAAAGCAGGCTTCAAAATGTTAAAAAACACTCTTTCATTAATTTTTTTTTGTTAAGGGCTTGAATGTTGACCAAAAAAACTTAGCAAGTTATTGCAAAGATGACTTTTATATGCACGTAATTTAGTGCTAAAAATTACTTTCTTGTTACTTTCTATCGTCTCCTAGTCTCTCTTGCAAACTAGTTTGGATGGCTTTCTGAGCAAGTGCAGTGTGAGATCTCTAGGGAAGGCTCAGCTGCAGTATGTACAGCGACAGTTTTGATTCAGTATTGCATTTTCCTTCCTGATATGTAGAATGCTAATAACAGAGACATAGGGTGTCACATTTCACTATGTTAATGAAAAAATTGGTAATAGTGACATTTAGTTAGTTCACACGAGCTTCATTAAAAGTACACACAATTTTAAGTAATGAGGTGTAGATTATCACTGTTAATTACCTATCCGTGAGTAAGAGGATCCTTCTATATGTGCCATGTCTACTCATTAATTTACTCAACAATCATTTATTGATTATCTAGAATATGTCAGGCATTGTGCTAAGTGCTAGGGGTACATGGTGGGGTAAGATACCATAATGCCCCTGCTCCATAGTCTTGGTATATTTGCAGAGAGAGGCTTGTAAAAGGCAATTTCAGACGATAAGTGCTACAAGAAGGGTGCACTGACTTCACTAACAGGACTGAAGAAAGCATAACTAGTTGATTGGGATGATTTGGGAGGGAAATGTTTCAGAGAGAGGAAGATCCTTGAATGAGTTTCCTAAGGTAGAGTGGGTATTCTAAGGCAGATATGGTGATGGTGAGGAAGGCACTGTATACCATATAATAAGTGTGTGCTAAAATACATAGCTATGGAGCAACTTGGCACCCTCAGGAAGCTGTCAGTTATTTGATGTGACAGGAGTGAAGGATATGAGAAATAAAATGCTAGGGAGTACAGTGATAAATAAGGGCAAATCCCAGATCACAAAGTGTCTTCTATGTATGTGTTAGAATTTAGTGTTTACTTTGTAGGCAATGGGGAGCCATTGGAGAATGTTTAGAATGAGACTATACCATTGTCATATCTGCAGTTTTAAACAGATCATTCTGACAGCCATATGAAGCCATTTCAGTTATAAATTCAAATTTGAATCTTTCAAACCTATGATCAATTGACTTACAGATTCAGAGTCTGTAAAAATCCCACAATTGAATGCAAAATTTGTGTGCCTATATACTTTTTCTGGAAAGAAGATCCACATATACATTTGACTTTCAGTCAGTAAAAGGGGCTAATACTGGAGGCTGTGAAGTGACAAAAAAATCATCTTGGCTTGCCTGAAACTTTCATGATTTTAATACTGAAAGTCACACAACCTGGGAAAACTCCCAATCCTAGGAAAAGTAGGACAAGTGGTCACCCTACTGGGAAGTCATTTAGAAGACAGTAACAATAGTCACTGTAAAAGGAAATGAGGAACTTGAGATGGAGGACAAGGAGTGACCTTGAGAGGTGTAATCCACAGGATCGAGTGGCTAATGGGTATAAGGTATTGTGGGAAAAAATGAACAGAGAGTATATCCTGTGTGTTTAGCTCTAGTTGTATTTATGTGGTTGCTATAAAGCAAACTATGTGGGGGGTGGGGGAAATGTCCAATGAGAAGTTGGATGTATAGATTTAGAGTTATAAGGAAATATATCTAAGATGGATATGAAATTTCGTGAGACTTTATATTTTGGATATTAATTTAAAAATTTGGAGAGGATTATTCAGGATTGATTTGTACAGTGAGAAGTGGTGGTTAAGAAGAAAATGTCTATATTTAAGGACATCTATAGAAAGAAGATTCTGCAAAGAATATGAAAAAGTCTTCTCAGAACTATAAGCAGATTGCCAAAAGAAACTATAGCCTTAGAATTCAAGAGAGAAAATACTTATAGTTATTTATATCTCTTCAAGTTCTAAATATTTTTCTGAATGTACTAGCCAATGTAAATAGTAAAAAGAAAGAAATTAGTGTATAAAAATTGGAAAGAAGCAGATAATATATCATTATTTGAAGCTTACATGATTAAATACTAAGAAAATCAGTTGGAAAAATGATTGCCAAACAATGAGAATTTAATAAGTTGGCTAGCTACAAAGTAAATATAATCCAGAAAAAATTGAGTCTTTTTATGTAAACAATGAAAAGCTGGAAGATTTATGGAAAAAAGACAATCATCTATTACAGCAACAATAAGAGTTAGTATAGAATGCTTGTTATGTGCTAAGCACTCTTATAAGAGCTTTTATGGGCCTAATTCATTTAATCCTCTCAAAAGCCCCATAGTACGGAGAAAGAAATGGAGGCGAAAGTTTTAAGTAACTTGATCATGTTTCTATAGTTAGTAAGTGGTAGAAGCATAGTTTAAATTTAGGGAGTCTTAATCCATACGCTGTGGACTTAACTGCTATAGCATGTAGTCTCTTTAAGAAAGAAAGGTAGTAAGGTAATATGCAGGAATATAATAAACAAGAAACACACAAAATCTATATAAAAATGTTAAAATGCTACCAGGAGAGAAAGGAAGTCTTGGACAAATAGAAAAGCATATCATGTTCCTGGACAGGAAATCCTAACATTACAAAACAATAAATTCTCTCAAAATTAATCAACAAATAAAACTTGATTCCAATACAAGTAACAAAGATATTTTTCCTGGGTTGCTAGTTTTAAAATTCAGGTGAAAAATTTAGATAAAAAATTCAGAAGAGTATTGATAAGATAGCACATCAAATATTTGAAAATGATTAATATCTTCAAAAATTAAAATAAGGCAAGGCTAGCACAGACAGATAAATGAAACAAAATAAGAAGTCCAGAAAATGACCGAAACATTTAAGAATTAGTATATAATAAAGGTGGCATTATATTATATATATCATATATCAGTGGAAGAAAAGGTGGATGATTCAACAAATGATACCCGGATAATGGGGACATTTGGACAAAAGCAGATTCATGTATCATCACTTAAAACAAGCTGAATTCAAGAAAATTGAAGAGTCTCCTGTAAAAAAAAAAAATGTAAAATTATAAAAATAATAGAGAAAGAAATTATTTTATAATCTTGGAGTATGAAAGTCTTTTATATATGTAACACAAACACAAAGGCCATAAAAATCATATTGATAAATTCAACTACATAAAATTAAGATATTTTATCTTTACCAAAATTTCATAAAGAATATCAAAACACAAGTGATAAAATGAAAAAATAAAACAACTTGTTAAAGTATGCAATTTTCTTTTTCAAAAATAATTCTTACAAAACAAAAAGACCATCAACCAACAAGAAAGGTGAGCAAAGGATACAAACTGAGAGAATACACAAAAAGAAATACAATCGGCCTCCAACCAATAAAAATGCTCACTCTTACTCATAATACAAAAATGCAGATTAAAGCTATGCTAAATTATCAAAGATTAAAGTTTGGTAGCATATCATTTGGAGAAAGACAAGAATGAAGAGGCATTCACACACATTATTGGTGAGAATGCAAATAGGCACAGGGTAATTTGTCAATATCTATCAAATTTAGACTTTAGAAATGAATAGATCACCTATCTTGAAGAGTGAATGGTGGTCATATGGTTCATTCTTTCCACTGAGAAAAACAATAATAAAAAAGATGGGTTAAAAAACATCTTCCTAAAATAATTCAAGAAGCCAAATAAAAAATATATTAATCCAAAAGTGAAAATAAGTAGAGAAATAAGTTAGTACTTAAGCTGTTTTATTCTGAGAGCATTTGTTAAACACTTTTCATTTTGATGACCCTGCCAGATGAGAAGAACAGAAACTAAAGCAGACCCCCCCCCAAAAAAAAACCCATAGGGCTATTATTACCTTACAGTGAGCTAAGTATTAACTGAATATTCCCATGGGGAAATATTAGATTATTTAAAATTCTTTCAGTCTTGGTTTGAGGTGATCCCAAACTGTTAAGAGATCTAGCAACCTGGCAGAAAGAATAGCAAATCATGTCTGGATAAATGTTCACTTATGGTAGGTCTCAATAATTATTTCTAAAAGTTATTTCCCCCCCAAAAAAGTCTAGCAAAAAGCAAAGATAACCAGGTATACAAGGAAATTATACTTTATGAGTGAGGCCACTACAAAGAAAAGACAATAGAAATAGACTTGCAAAGATTCAGATATTAAAACTACCAAAAGGTGACAAAAAAAAATAAAGCTTTTTTCAAAGGATCGAATACATCTGCTGCAGAGAACTGAGACTATAAAATGACATAAGAGACTTAAAGAAACTGTTTTCAGATATTAAAAAAATGACAACTAAAACTTAAAACTGAATATACAACTTTAATAGGAGAATAGACACAGCAAAAGAGAGAGTCAGTGAACTGAAAGTCAATCGGACAAAATTTTTCAAAAGACACTAGTAGAATAGTGAAAGATGGTTTGAAGTACATAAGTTCAATTGGAATCCCAAAAAGGCTGACAAGAACTAAGGTGCAGAGACAACATTTGTCAAAATAATGGCTGAGAATTTTCCAGAACTAAAGAATGATGCGGATCTACAGATAAATAAATCCTAAGCAAAATAAACAAAGAGAATTTCATACCTAATTCAAACTTAATGAAATTCCAGAAAATTAAGGACAAGGAGGAAACAAAAATCTATAAATCAGTAAGAGGGAAAAAAAGAAACTACAATTGTTTATTTTCAAAGGAGTATAGCAACTAGATAGAAAACTGACTTATTAGCAAAAATCAAAGTATATGTTCTGAAAGAAAAGAGCTACCAGTTTAGAACTCTGTGCCCATCAAAAAATATTATTGAAAAATAAAAGTAAAATAAACATGTTTACACAGTCAAAAACTGAGTGAGTTTGACATAAATGAATCTTCACAAAAGAAAATCCTAAAGTGTTTTTCAAGTTAAAGAAAATGATCCCAAAGGGGATGTCTAAATTGCCAGAAGGAAGTAAGAGAAAAGAGACTTATAAATATGTGGTAAATGTCAAATTAGTATCGACTATATAAAAACAGTAATAATACTGTCTTGTCTGAATTTTAAAATACATAATTAAAGTGCACTGTAATAACAGCATACCTTGGAAAGGCAGTAAATGGACTTAAAGGGCTCTATGGTTCTAGTTTTGTTTTATTTTGTTTTTTCTGGTTGGATATTAAAGTTATTGATTAACATAAGTTAAGGGTGCACATTAGAATTTCCAAAATAACCAATGAAAGAGTAGAAAATAATGTTTCATTATCTATTACTGTGTAACAAGCCACCCCCAAATCTATGGGTTTAAAACAACAATAATATCCTATCTCAGGACTCTTACATTAAACTGTAGGTCTTCAAAAGAAAGAAAGTAAAGAAAAGGTACAAAGATTGGAAAGGAAGAAATAAAGATATCATTACATGCAGATGATATGATTATATACAAAGAAAATCTAAAATGTTTTATTTAATTAATAAGAGATTGTATCAACTTGCTAGATATATCAACAATATATAAAAGCAATCATTTTCTATATGTCAGTAAACAGTAGTTAGATAAATTAAATTTAAGAAGAAAAATTTGCTTTAACATCAAAAGTATCAAGTAGACAGCTAGGAGTAATTCTAACAAATTTCTGCAAAGACCAAGAAGAAGAAGAAGAAAGTGTGGATGAGGGGCAATCTTGCTTTATAGATATTGAGATTTATAAAGTTATAGTAACTAAGATAGCGTGGAATTGGTACAGGAATATACAAACAGTTAAATGGAACAGAATAGAAAACTAAGAAGCTGACCCACGGATATACAGACCACACATACATGACAAAGGTAGCCCTGCAGGGCAGCTGGGAAGATGACAGTCTTTTAAAAAAGTGATATTAATAAAATCAGATATTTGTATGGATGGCAGAAGTTTCAATCTGTGTCTCACACACACACAATAGAGAATCATAGGGGGATAATAGATGTGAACATAAAAAACAAATGAGAATATTTTAGAAATGAATATAGGGGGACGTCTTCATGATCAGGCAGCAGAAAATATCCCAAACAAGACACAAAAACTGTAGCATATAAAGAAAAAATTTAATCCATTTATGACATTAAAGATATGAAAAATCAGTTTACCAAAGGATATCATAAAGGAAGTAAAATGTCAAGCCACAGAAAAAATATTTATAATATGTGTAGCTGACAAAAGGGTCATATATGGAATATATAAAGAAATAGTAATAAACTTATAAGTAATAGATAAAAGAAAAAAAGCAAACATGGAAAATGGAGAAAAAGCTAAAACAGTGTCTTTGTAAGAAAGCAAATTCACGTTAGACTGGCTAAACAATAATAAAAGAAAATCTGAGAACACCAAATTGTAAAAATGTGGAACAACCAGTCGACTCTTTCCCTGCTAGGAGTAACATAAATTAGTCCAATCTATCGGGAAATAGTTTGTCATTTTCTGGTAAAGTTGAAGATTTATATATCACATGCCTTAGCAATTTTACTCCTAGATTTATACCCTATAGAAATGTGCGCTTATGCACAGAATACCATACACCAAAAAAAAAAAAAAAAAAAAAAAAAAAAGCATTAATCCTTAACTCAAAAATGATAAATCTTTAAACATAATTTCTATTGAACAAAAGAAGCCAGATTCCCACAGTATATGCAGCATATGATTTCATTTATATAGAAAACAAAATTAAACCATATTATTTAGGTATAAATACACAGGTGGTTATACTATTAAGACAAGCAGGAAGCAATTACTACAAAAGCCAAAGGCTTGTGATTAGAAAGGGGAGGGTAGAGTGTGGAGGAGGATTGAGCTGCTTCTGGGAAGCTGAAAATATCTCATTTCTTCACCTGGATGCTAGTTACACAATAATTCTCTTTATAACATTCCATTAAACTGTACATTTATATTTTGTTCACTTTTCTACATTTATATTATATTTCATAATAAAAAATTTAAAAAATATACAGAGTGATTTAAAAAGATGGTGAATGTTGAGTGCTAGTGACTGCAAGTAGCCACAAAGGGGGCTTCTCGGAGCTGGTGGAGATTTGTTTATGAAAATTCATCAAGGTGTACACTTAGGATTTGTGCACTTTCCATATGTGTACTAAAAAAAGTTTAAAAAATTTAAATTAAAAATAACAAAAGATGTTAGAATTGCTTTTTCTATTTCTGTGAAGAACGCTATTGGTATTTTGATGGGAATTGAATTGAATCTGCAGATTGCTTTGAGGAGAGTGAACATTTTGATGATATTAATTCTTCCCATCCATGAGCATGGTATTCATATGGAACAAAAAAAGACCCCCAAAACCAAAGAAATCCTAAGCAAAACAAACAAACAAATAAATAAATAAAATAAAGCTGGATGCATAACACTACCTGACTTCAAATTATATTACAAAGCTATTATAACCAAAACAGCATGGTGCTGGCATAAAAACAGACACTCAGGTCAATGGACAGAAAAGAAAACCAGGGAATCAGCCCACATATGTACAGCCAACTGATCTTTGACAAAAGCAACAAAAACATATATTGGGGAAAAGACTGCCTTTTCAATAAATGGTGCTGGGAAAATTGGACATCCACATGCAGAAGAATGAAACTGGACCTGTACCTCTCACCATATACTGAAATCAAGTCAAAATGGATTAAAGACTTAAGACCCAAAACCATAAAATTTCTAAAGGAAAACATCATTTTGCCCAGGAAATAGGACTGGGCAAAAACTTTATGAATAAGATAACAAAAGCACAAGCAACAAAAGAAAAAATAAACAAATGGCATTATATCAAACTAAAAAGCTTCTGCACAGCAAAAGAAATAATCAACAGAGTGGAAAGACAACCTACAGAATGGGAGAAAATATTTGCAAACTATACATCTGACAAAAGACTAATATCCAGAATATACAAAGAACTCAAACAACTATACAGTACAAAAACAATCCAATTAAAAGATGGGCAAAGGAGATGCATAGACATTTTTCAAAGGAAGACATACAAATGGCCAACATGATAAAATGTTCAGCATCACTAGTCATCAGAGAAATGTAAATAAAAACCACATTGAGATATAATCTCACCTCAGTTAGACTGGCTATTATTAAAAAGATCAAGAATAACAAATGCTGGAGAGAATGTGGGGAGAGGGGAACTCTTCTACACTATTGGTGGAAGTGTAAATTAATGCAGCCATTATGGAAAACAGCATGGAGTTTCCTCAAACAACTACAGATCAAACTACCATATGATCCAGCAATCCCACTGCTGGGTATATACCCAAAGGAATGGAAATCATCATGTCGATGGGATACCTGCACTCCCATGTTCATCGCAGCCCTATTTACAATAGCTAAGATATGGAAACAACCTCAGTGTCCATCAATGAATGACTGGATAAGGAAAATGTGGTATATATACACAGCGGAATATTACTCAGCCATAAAAAAGAATGAAATTCTGTCATTTGCAGCAACATGGATGAATCTGGAGAAAATTATGTTAAGTGAAATAAGCCAGACAGGGAGAGAGAAATATCACATGTTCTCACTCGTAAGTAGGTGCTAAGAAGAACCAAAAATCACAAGCAGCAAATATAAACCCTGAGTAGAGGAGAAAATCTTATTTCCAGAGTTGCTGCATTATAATATTTAAAATGTCCAGTTTAAGCTGGATGGTTAGCCCAGTTGGTAGAGCACAGTGTTGATAACACTAAGATCAAGGGTTTGGATCCCAGTATCAGCCAGCCACCAAAAAAGAGAGAAAAGAAAGAAAGAAAAAGGAAGGAAGGAAGGAAGGAAGGAAGGAAGGAAGGAAGGAAGGAAGGAAGGAAGGAAGGAAGGAAGGGAGGGAGAGAGAGAGGAAGGAAGGAAGGAAAGAAGAAAATACCACAATAACAAGTTAAACCTTCAGAAGGAGAGAACAAACCTAAGGATATTAGAGATGGGGGAAGAGAGGGAGGGGGTCTGGGGAGTGATAGGTTGGGTAAAGAGCATAAAGAAAAATCACGATTTGTAACAATGAATATGCTAATAATAAATAATAAAATAAAAAAAAAGAAAAAAGTCTAAGAAGGAAACAGTGTAGACTGTTCTTTCATGAGCTGAGGTTTGCATGGGAGCATAGCTTAAGGCAGTAGATAGACAGTGACACAAATGTTAGACATTTACATTTTATAGAAGGGACTTGAGCATATTTGTAAGTGGTGTGAAAAGAATCAGCAGAAGGGAGGAAGTGAGAGCAAGAGAGAAGGTGACTAGTGTGAGGGGCTCAGCTTTGAAAGCGGGATGGGAAAGAAGTAGGTGGACAGATAGTAGAACAGGAGTTCAATGAGGACAAGCGTCCCTTTTCCTTTGAAACTTGGGAGGAAGAAGTCACAAAGGGGGACGATGGCAAGAATAGGGGAAGAGATGGCTTCACAGGCGTAAAAGCAACAGTTTCCGGTGTTAAGTCCAAGACTGCAATAGAACATAATGTCATTTATTGAGAGGGAAGATATAGGAACTTAAAGATGAGCATGAAAGATTATAACAACGAAGAAATGGCTACAGAACTATTCAAGGATTGTTGAGTGGTGCTGATGGTCCAGCAGCTCTGGGGATCTATCCATTAGGTGCCATATCTCTGGAATTAAGCAGTTATCTTCAGCAATTTAAGGACGGAAATGAGGCAAACTGATCAGATTGAAGTAAGACTGAGAATCCAGGTAAAGTTTGGCAGAAGTTGATGGAAAAGCAGGTATAAGTAACAGATTCTGTTCAGAGAACGGCTAGATGATGCATAAGGGGCCTGGGATGATAGGAAAGGAAGGGATCTCAAAATTCAATGATTAAATGAGGAAATTGGAAGGACTGATGAACTATGGGTCTGGGAAAGGTAGAAGAAAAGACGGGTGGGGGGAAAGCAAGTGAAAAAATTGCACTGATACTGTATTCCAAAACAACTAACTTTCCCCACCAGTTTGGTCAGAGATAAAAAATCTTCAGTTTTACATGGAATATTCCAATTCTTCTCTCTAATATAAAAGAATTCCAGAATTATATAGAAAACATATTTGTAATCATTGCAAGTAATGATTTTTCATAGCACCTTCTCTTAAACACAGGCCTTGAGGGCAGCAATTTATTGAAACTCCACCTTATAAACAGGAACCCAAACTAAATGTCATGGGGGAGAAGAAAATTCACATCTTATATCCCAAAGCTCCAATACGTTTTTCCTTCTGGATCATTCCCTGTGTCAGCTTGAGTCATGGCTTATGGTTAAACTAGAATGACTGTTTCCTGTGGGCTTCAGTATGGCTGGAAGATTAGAACTTTGCCAAAAGTTCTTCCTACATTGCTCATGGTTCGGAAAAGAAAAAGAAAGAAAGGAAGAAAAGCAAGGAAACAGCAAAACTTGTGATTGAGGCTGAAGCTATTGCCGTCTGCTCTGTGATTCCATTCTTAGGAAATGCAGCTGCCCAAAGGCTTGACAACAATCTGCACTGCCGCCATGCTGAGCAGAAGAGGCTCTGCCACAGCAAGGTAGGAGGAAGAAGCAGTCCATCAACCAGGAGGCAATTATCAAGCAGCACTTACATTTTAGGTATAACAAAGGGCATGGAAAATGCATAAGAGAAAAGTTTCTTGTCTTTCAAGAGTTTATGTAGCAGAGGAATAAGGCAAAACACAAACATTTAACAAACCTATAAATAAGTGCCTGAGGAAGAGAGGATAGTTTTCAAGGTAGATTGGAGCGGTCAGCAAAGGTTTCATGGGGGAGAAGGGATATGAGCTGAAGAGACGAGGTTTTGTGCAGAATATCCACAGTGAAATAGTAAAGGTCACGCTCCCATTGTCTCCTGTTTCCCCAGAGCTTCAAACAGGTAATACTGTCACTCAGAAACATATCTACATTTAATCAACCTTTAATTATTTGTGCAGGGAAGGAACTAACGCAGAAACGATTTACTTTGGAATTGAAACACAATGTGTGATATTACCTGAAGTCTACTTGGCCACCTTATTTTGGTATGTTCAGGTCAATATTTAAATAAGCTTGCATTCTGAGAACCCATGTGAGAGTGCAGAGGTGTATGGGCTCAGGATGAGCCAGGAAGGGGTTGGGGGGCGGGGAGCCAGGCTAGGATAAAAAAATATATTTAAATAAGCTTGCATTCTGAGAACCCATGTGAGAGTGCAGAGGTGTATGGGCTCAGGACGAGCCAGGAAGGGGTTGGGGGGCGGGGAGCCAGGCTAGGATAAAAAAATTAAAAAAATGTTTCTGAATCAATTTCATTTGTTCTGGCTAAACACAAACAGCCTTAGAACATCTGGGATTTCCTCATTTTAATTCCAAGTTGTCATATTTTCACACATTCTTGCTTTTTGGTGCTTGGACTGAAATATTTTTTCCAATATTATTTGTGTCCACTTGCAAAATTGTTAAGAATTCATATCAAATGTGGATCTTAGAATTTCCCATGTGGTCTGCCTCTTATAATGGGAAAGATGGTGAGGAGGGAGAAAAAAAAGGCTAGAGAAAAGTAAAAAAGAATTTCTAAGTTTATAAGCAATAACATCGACAACAAACTAAATTATTAATGAAAATTTCCTAAAACCTCTGTGTAATTTCCAAGAGTCACGTAATTTGAAATTAAGCCCACCATTAGGACAACAGCTTTCAGGACACCCTTAAACCTATCTAAAATTGCAACTTGCTCTACTGTTTCACATTTCTGTCTCTTCTCTGCTAGTTTTTCTCTTTAACACTTATCATTATGTAGAATACAACGTACTTTACTTATTTCATCTTGTTTATACTGTCTCCTCTGCTAAAAGGTAAGTTCCATGAGGTTTTTGTCCATAAGTCTGGAGAATTTTGTCTGCACTCCCACTGCCTGTAAGAGTGTTTGAAAACAGAAATATTTGTAAGCATTTGTTGTTGCTTGAATTCCAAACATTTGTGCAAATGAGTTTAAAGTATTTTTTCATCATCTGAGTAATTTTTATATTCAATTTAGCTTAAGTAGATCTTATATTTCTACTATAAGTAGAAAATTGGGTTCAAATTTAAATTATTATATGTCTATGAATAAAATCAGGTTAAATACAGAGAGGATAAATTCAAATACTTGGTTTTAAAATAAAAATATATATATATAATTATTAACTATGAGTATATTCAATAGAGTTATCTTAATAACTGAAATAACAGGACTTTGTCTAGTTACCTTAAGGGTAAAATTAGTTGG
Organism: Galeopterus variegatus; assembly: GCF_000696425.1. Classification (NCBI taxonomy): domain Eukaryota; kingdom Metazoa; phylum Chordata; class Mammalia; order Dermoptera; family Cynocephalidae; genus Galeopterus; species Galeopterus variegatus. The sequence continues at coordinate 374 of NW_007730906.1, read as the reverse complement.
ATCAGTCAATACTCATAAGCGACCTACTACCCATGAACTGATGAGAAAGTGCAGAGCATTGTTTGGGTTATGGTGATTATCATCAAGAGTAACTTTAGCAGAATAAGTCTGAATAATATTTTTTACTATTTTGTAATGGTTTTTATCAAGCAGTATTCATAAATGGAGCCAAGATTCCTTATAAATAACTTTAGATATGAAAAAGCAGCTTTGAAAAGTGATTCAATAGTGTGATAGACTGTCAGGATGGGTGTGTCACACACAGATAAAAGGAGGTAATAATTTTATTCTGTATCCTGAACTGGTCGAAAAATGCCTAGAATATTTTTTTAAAAACATATTTTAAGCAGATAATTGACAAACTAAAACATATA
>NW_007730905.1:261881-266850 GCF_000696425.1 Galeopterus variegatus | reverse complement strand
TCTGATTCAGCAGGTGTGTTTTATTCCTAAGAAGTTTCCAGATGATGCTGCCAGCCTGGGACCATACTTTGTGAACTATTGCACCGACCAGCCGCCTTAAAAAAAAAAAGAAGGTCTAGTTCTAGCCTCTTCACCTAGCTCCCCATCACATCATATATCATAGTTGTAAATTGATTTTACAACGATTTTTGCCAATCTTTAGCTAATGCGTCCAAGTCCCACACTAGACTATAGGGTTCTCGGTGGGAATACTCTAGCTTCAGTATTTGATGAATAAATTAAACCTGTAGTACATTCCCAACTCTCAAGTTTCAACCATTGTTACACTGAATGATTCTTAACATGCCTGAGCCTAAACAGGCTCGTCTATAAAGTTGAACTGATAATTCCTACCTGTAAGACCCTTGTGTGTGTAAGACCTATCAAGGATGCTCAAACAGAGCAGGCAGGTGCAGGCGATGTAGAGCAGTGGGTTCTCAAATGGCAATCACCACTCCACTCACTTAACTCCCCACCCCCAACCCCAAACACGCACAGTAATTCCTCGAAGATAACGTGACCACTTCACAGATCATCATTCAGATCAAAATCTTCTTGAAATTTTAATTAACGAAGGCCCACTACCCGCAACCTAACTCCACAGATCTGGGACCAGGAACCTGTAATTTTCACAAGAGCTCCACCAGACTGAGGGGTCCCAGTGGTGAGCAAGCCACGACCCGGAGTCCGGCTTCTGGTAGACGCCCAGGAAGCCCTTACTCAGATAAGCTTCACGCCAGGCCCGGCACGGCCCATTTCTGCGGCCCTCCCAGCTTACCTGGGACAGACAGCTCGGCGGCTCAGTACAGAGGCTGTGCAGACGCCCGGAGGCCGGCGGAGAGCAAAAACCAGACACCGCCCCCCACCCGCTCCCGACTTGCGTGCGTAGCTTCCGCCGTCCCGCTCGGCCCGCGCGGTGATTGGTGGCGCCACCGGAAGTGGGAGGGGAAGGGACCCACGCAAGCTCACTGACCGTCTGTGGAAAGGCGCGTGTGAGGAGATCCAGAGCATAGCTGGGGGCGGGGAGGGGAGCTTCTTAAGTGACCCGCCGCATGTCGGCCTCAACTGGTCATTTAATTCCCGTTGGCAACGTTTTCAGATTCTTAGTTTTTAAATTTTTGTGAGCAACGCGAGGGTCAAAGTAAGGTTGCAAGTTGGTTTTAAAAGCTTCACAGTCACACCGTCCTCCCCACATTCACTGAGGGAGTGGAGGGCTCCGCAGTGAAACGGCTTCCGATAACCTGGAGTCGAAGGTGGAGCAGATGAGGGCGTGGTGACCCTTGGAATGAAAACAGAAGGAACACTTCTTTGGATCAGTTTGCATTTCAGTGGGTGAGTGGGGGGCCTGTCTTTACCGTAGGATTATGCCCCATCCCACCAATTCAGGTTCATCAAGGTCTTTTCTGAGGAAGTGACGCAGAATTAACGCAGAATTTGAGGGATGAATATGAGTTAGTTGGACAAATTCATAGGTAAAAGTTTTCAAGGCTGAGGGAAGAGCCGGTGAGGAGCCTCGGGAAGGTGCGAGAAATAGAAAAGATGAAAAATGGCTTTTGTGGGGCTGATGAGATAAGCAAGAATCAATGCCAGAAAGCCTTTAAAGCAAAGTTGAGGATTTGGGTTTTTAATCCAATACATACAAAGGAGAGCCAGTGAAGCATTTTAAACATGATTTAGTAAGATTTAAATTTTGAAAAGATGACTGTCTACAATTCAGTTAACAGATCTTTTGATTCCTTTAAGAGATCCAGGATCTGGGTGGTTTGCTGAGTTGGGTATAGCGCGGTGTTGATAAAACCAAGGTCAAGGTCAAAGGTTTGGATTCTGGTATTGGCCAGCCACCAAAAAAAAGATCCAAAAAGGGGTGGATGGTGGGCAGTTAAACAGAGGTGTGAGCTAGGAAATTAACAGATACTGATAAAGATAATAAGTCCTGGTTCCTAAGTCTTCTGAATTACTGGTGGCAGCAGCTTCCCCTATGTGGGGTGAGGATGTGGTTTTAATTTAAATACTTTAATATATAAAATATAACTCTTTCCCTGTCACAGTACATGGCATAAAAAATAATTTAAGATAGTAACCCCATTAGTATGTCACTGAATTCTGAAAGTCTGACAGTGCATAATTCAACAGGGTGGAGCCAGCCTACTTGCTAGATGCTAATTTAAAGAATTGATTGTTATGCATTGGATTCTTCTTTTGAACCAATTGCTTTTATTTCATTTTATTTTTATTTGGGGGGAACAAATATTTTTTAATTTTTTTTTTCTTTCTCAAATACACTGGAGAACCATGCAATGCTCTCAGCATTGGATGCAGTCCTGGGCCACAAGTCTGCATGCTCCTTTGCAGCTGGTCCTGTGATAGCAGAACCTTTTGTCTTTTCTTTGCTGTTTACTATGACTTCTGTACAGTTGCTTTTAAAAATTATTTTTTTTTTCCTACAAGTTCAGAAGCAATCTGGCTTTCACTCATAATCCTCCACTTGAGACTATTCTAAGCTTATCAGTGATCTAGTTTCTTCAGCCAAGGAATATTTTTTGTGCCTGTTACTCTCAGGTGCTTTATGGTCTTGGTCTCTGGCTGTTCCATCTAGTTTTACCAGATTGTTCTTCCTTTCCCTGCCCTTTATGCATATATGTACAAGCCTGCAAGGACATATGACAGACTTTATAAGTAGTATAAAACATATATGTTATGTGTGTGTGTGTATGTGTGTATGTGTATGTGTGCGCACACACGTATGTCTGTGCACTTTTGGCGTTAGCAGAGGAAGCTAAAAAGTGGTGGTTAAGGCTTGGCTTCCAGGAGCTGAAATCCAAGCTCTGCCCTCTGCTACCTCATATGACCTTTGACAGGTTATCTTTTTGTGCCTGTCTTCTCATCTAGTAGAAAAAAGAAGGAGTAAGGCAATAATAGTACAACTTACCTTAGAGTTGTGAGTACTAAATGAGTTTTCGTGAGTTAAAACACTTAAAACAGTGTTTGGCATGGTAAATATAGTGTAAAATATGTTTAACTTATGTTCTGTTAATGTGTAANTCTGATTCAGCAGGTGTGTTTTATTCCTAAGAAGTTTCCAGATGATGCTGCCAGCCTGGGAACATACTTTGTGAACTATTGCACCGACCAGCCGCCTTAAAAAAAAAAAAAGTCTAGTTCTAGCCTCCTCACCTAGCTCCCTATCACATCATATATCATAGTTGTAAATTGATTTTAAAACGATTTTTGCCAATCTTTAGCTAATGCGTCCAAGTCCCACACTAGACTATAGGGTTCTCGGTGGGAATACTCTAGCTTAAGTATTTGATGAATAAATAAAAACTACATTCCCAACTCTCAAGTTTCAACCATTGTTATACTGAATGATTCTTAACATGCCTGAGCCTAAACAGGCTCGTCTATAAAGTTGAACTGATAATTCCTACCTGTAAGACCCTTGTGTGTGTAAGACCTATCAAGGATGCTCAAATAGAGCAGGCAGGTGCAGGCAGGCGATGTAGAGCAGTGGGTTCTCAAATGGCAATCACCACTCCACTCACTTAACTCCCCACCCCCAACCGCAAACACGCACAGTAATTCCTCGAAGATAACGTGACCACTTCACAGATCATCATTCAGATCAAAATCTTCTTGAAATTTTAATTAACGAAGGCCCACTACCCGCAACCTAACTCCACAGATCTGGGACCAGGAACCTGTAATTTTCACAAGAGCTCCACCAGACTGAGGGGTCCCAGTGGTGAGCAAGCCACGACCCGGAGTCCGGCTTCTGGTAGACGCCCAGGAAGCCCTTACTCAGATAAGCTTCACGCCAGGCCCGGCACGGCCCATTTCTGCGGCCCTCCCAGCTTACCTGGGACAGACAGCTCGGCGGCTCAGTACAGAGGCTGTGCAGACGCCCGGAGGCCGGCGGAGAGCAAAAACCAGACACCGCCCCCCACCCGCTCCCGACTTGCGTGCGTAGCTTCCGCCGTCCCGCTCGGCCCGCGCGGTGATTGGTGGCGCCACCGGAAGTGGGAGGGGAAGGGACCCACGCAAGCTCACTGACCGTCTGTGGAAAGGCGCGTGTGAGGAGATCCAGAGCATAGCTGGGGGCGGGGAGGGGAGCTTCTTAAGTGACCCGCCGCATGTCGGCCTCAACTGGTCATTTAATTCCCGTTGGCAACGTTTTCAGATTCTTAGTTTTTAAATTTTTGTGAGCAACGCGAGGGTCAAAGTAAGGTTGCAAGTTGGTTTTAAAAGCTTCACAGTCACACCGTCCTCCCCACATTCACTGAGGGAGTGGAGGGCTCCGCAGTGAAACGGCTTCCGATAACCTGGAGTCGAAGGTGGAGCAGATGAGGGCGTGGTGACCCTTGGAATGAAAACAGAAGGAACACTTCTTTGGATCAGTTTGCATTTCAGTGGGTGAGTGGGGGGCCTGTCTTTACCGTAGGATTATGCCCCATCCCACCAATTCAGGTTCATCAAGGTCTTTTCTGAGGAAGTGACGCAGAATTAACGCAGAATTTGAGGGATGAATATGAGTTAGTTGGACAAATTCAAAGGTAAAAGTTTTCAAGGCCGAAGGAAGAGCCGGCGAGGAGCCTCGGGAAGGTGCGAGAAATAGAAAAGATGAAAAATGGCCTTTGTGGGGCTGATGAGATAAGCAAGAATCAGTGCCAGAAAGCCTTTAAAGCAAAGTTGAGGATTTGGGTTTTTAATCCAATACATACAAAGGAGAGCCAGTGAAGCATTTTAAACATGATGTAGTAAGATTTAAATTTTGAAAAGATGACTGTCTACAATTCAGTTAACAGATCTTTTGATTCCTTTAAGAGATCCAGGATCCGGGTGGTTTGCTGAGTTGGGTATAGCGTAGTGTTTATAAAACCAAGGTCAAGGTCAAAGGTTTGGATTCTGGTATTGGCCAGCCACCAAAAAAAAG
>NW_007730905.1:258721-260472 GCF_000696425.1 Galeopterus variegatus | reverse complement strand
GGGCCACAAGTCTGCATGCTCCTTTGCAGCTGGTCCTGTGATAGCAGAACCTTTTGTCTTTCCTTTGCTGTTTACTATGACTTCTGTACAGTTGCTTTTAAAAATTATTTTTTTTTCCTACAAGTTCAGAAGCAATCTGGCTTTCACTCATAATCCTCCACTTGAGACTTCTAAGCTTATCAGTGATCTAGTTTCTTCAGCCAAGGAATATTTTTTGTGCCTCTTACTCTCAGGTGCTTTATGGTCTTGGTCTCTGGCTGTTCCATCTGGTTTTACCGGATTGTTCTTCCTCTCCCTGCCCTTTATGCATATATGTACAAGCCTGCAAGGACATATGACAGACTTTATAAGTAGTATAAAACATATATGTTATGTGTGTGTGTGTATGTGTATGTGTGCGCACACACGTATGTCTATGCACTTTTGGCGTTAGCAGAGGAAGCTAAAAAGCGGTGGCTAAGGCTTGGCTTCCAGGAGCTGAAATCCAAGCTCTGCCCTCTGCTACCTCATATGACCTTTGGCAGGTTATCTTTTTGTGCCTGTCTTCTTATCTAGTAGAAAAAAGAAGGAGTAAGGCAATAATAGTACAACTTAGCTCTTAGAGTTGTGAGTACTAAATGAGTTTTCGTGAGTTAAAACACTTAAAACAGTGTTTGGCATGGTAAATATAGTGTAAAATATGTTTAACTTATGTTCTGTTAATGTGTAAATACATATACATTATCTATAAAGTCATCTAAAAATGTCTTTTTCAGGGCTGGCCCATGGCTCACTTGGGTGGTGCTGATAACACCAAGTCAAGGGTTAAGATCCCCTTACCGGTCATCTTTTAGAAAAAAAAGCAAAACATAAAAATGTATTTTTCTATTTCCCTCTGAGGGCAAGAGTGTGGCTTAGAGAGAACAGATTTAAATGTCCCATTTTGATTTGTATCATTCGTAAAACTTTTTANGGCTTAGAGAGAACAGATTTAAATGTCCCATTTTGATTTGTATCATTCGTAAAACTTTTTAAAAAACCCAAACAATAACAACAAAATCTATATATTTTCTTTGCCATTCGAAAGCAGTTTTTGAAAGAGAAAAATCCAAGCTCCTTTGAAACAATTATTTTTAGAATAGGTAGAAATACTGTGCTTAAATATGGTGATAAACGAAAGAAGGGTTTTATTTTATATAGGTAATTTTTTTCTCTTTAAAAAATAGTTAAAGCAAACAAAATAATTTTCAATTTTCCTTAAAAGGAGGGGAGAGAAGCAAAGTTGAAAGGAAATGAATCCAAACTTTAGTGTGACTTATACACAGAGGGAGATATGTAGGCCTCTGGCTAAACTAAGGTAGTGATCATACACTGATGTGCTCTCCAGAGAAGGCATACACCTATGGACCCCAAAATATTCTCCATTTTTTAGTCGCAGGTCAGAAAACTATTTTTATTTCATTGCAAAATATATAGCCTTAATAAATTATTTAAAACTTCCTCATATTCCAGTGGTTAAGCACACAACTAAGAAGCCACTTGGATTTGTATTCCAACTCTACCAGTTCACTAAGCAGTGTCATTTTAGATTAGTTTCATTTCCTAAGTCACTGTTTTCTCATCTATAAATAGGTAAAATAATACTTAATCCCATAGAGTTACTGGAAACCATTTTGCATAGGCTGCAACTCTTCCTATCTTCTTTCCTTTTTCTCCTTTCTTTCTAACAAGTGCAGTGATTACTTTTTTAATTAAAAATACTAAATAATTTT
>NW_007730905.1:255687-257937 GCF_000696425.1 Galeopterus variegatus | reverse complement strand
CTAAATAATTTTAAAAAGGGCTTTAGACACTCTAAAAACAGAACTCCAAAAATCACAATATGGAGAATGACAATTATGCCCAATTTCATCAGAGGAAAGAGCATCTTAACAGAAAACATCTTATTTCTCAGTCAAATTACGTTTAGAACTTTTTTTATTTTTCAAAGCTAGTATTATTAAAAGATTTTATCAAATGCTGAAGAATTAAATTTTTTCTTTGTTTACTTGCAATACTTGAACTTTTCATGACATTTACGATTCAGTTTATACAAGTCATATTTAGTTATGGGTAACTATTTATGAAACACGAAAGCTGTGTATACATCTCACTGGAAGAGAAGAGAACAGTGTGGAAACTGACATACTAAAACATCTTTCCAGGAAATATTACACTAAGAATAGAAAAATGAGAAATGAATGCATGTCAGAATATTTCTTTACTCTTACCCATTACTGAATCAAAAACTTTGAAGAATATTATAAAGCCGCTTACATGGCATGTGCCACAAGAGTTGATATAATGTATTATGAGAACACTTGCAAAAATATTGAGTGTTGTAACAATCCTAAAAGTGTAATAATCCTAAAAGAGTCAGGAGATGATGTAGATAGTTCTTGTGGCTTCTTAGTGTACAATCAAATAGCAAACTTCCAGATGTGGTTAATAGTACTTTTCTGCAGAACAGTTGACAGGAATTAGAGTCTCAAATAATCAACCTCACCACTCTCTTACTCCTTGGGACTCAATATGATTTGGTAGTGAGCTGTGAAATTATATGTAAAAATTAAGCCAGATTAGAATCCAGTGTTCTTTTCATGAACACTTGGGCCCAATGTAAGCCAAGAATGGAAAATATAATATAGATCTGGAGTCTGGGGAATGAAGTCATTTGGGAAAGTGAATAAAGGGAGGAAACACAGGGCTGGAACTAAGGCTTCAATATGCTACTGATGAGATTAGCATTATTGATTTTTTCCTAGTGCCTCAGGCTCTAACATGGCTTAGCTGATCTTGTCTTTGCCTAAAATTTTGATATTTTATTGTTATGCATTTTTGAGGTGTTTTTAATTTTTTTCAAAAATGGTGGTAAAATTTTATTTTGATTACTGAGATTTGAGGCACACTCTTAAATTTTGTGCCCACTCATTCTAGTCCTGGCCCTGAAAAGGAGAGTAAAAATAATGCAGGAATGGCACTAAAGGCTTCACTGATGTGAAAGTTGTCAGAATCAAAGTGGAGTTACAGGTATTAAAACCTTTAAACAAATAGAGATGGGGAAGACTTTGAAGGGAGGGTTCTGATGCATAAATGCGTGATAACAAGAATGATTACAAAAGACTGCAAAAATCACAACCTTGCAAAAAGGCCATCACAACCTTACACATACACACAAACATACGGGAGGATATCTCCCTGTCTAACCTTAGATTGGCACCACCCTTGTTATTGATCCTGGTAGCCAAGGATAATTATCTGAAAACAATTATGTAATCTTTCACTATTATTCCTTGAAAAACCTTTGTCCTCCTTACCTCTCTGAATACACAGATAATTTACTATGGCATGTGTATTTCTTTTCTCTTTCTTTTTGTTTTGGTGGCTGGCTGGTCCAGGGATCTGGGTATGTGTATTTATGTTGCAATGCCTATTCCCAAACGAACATGATTTTCTCTTAGAGAGCTTCTCTCTAGCTGTTATTTAGGTTGACACTCATTTTGCCGTTTAGGGATAAGAAGAATGAACCATGAAAGAAGGGATCAGCATTTATAATGTTCTTCAATCCACCATTCTCCATCTGGTCTACTTCACTGACTTACCACAGAGATCCAAATTGGGGTGGCACCATTACTACTCATTCTCTTAACCACCTTGATTAAACTGTATAAAATCTTTTTGCCTTTGTGTTCTAAAAATATTAGAGATTACAAAGAACCTTTAATAGAAAAATAATAAAATAAATACCAAATTATAAAAACAGTGAAGTTTAAAGAACATAGATTTGACATTCTTTTGGTCTACCCCTCCTGCAAATAAAATATGGCTCTATTATCAAGGACTTGTTCTGGCATGCCACTTTTAGCATATGTGACACTGGTTATTGAATTTTATAGACTTTGAAAGAACCTTCGCCCTTGCTGTGATAATCTTGAATTAAGTAAAAGATCTGCAGTGTTAGGGTATGCATCAAGGCTTTTCAGTCTTAAATTCCTCAATTACAAGGAAGAAACAATGGAAATAGAGACAAATAT
>NW_007730905.1:252905-255073 GCF_000696425.1 Galeopterus variegatus | reverse complement strand
TGCATTGAAAACATATTCAACAAAATAGTGGCAGAAAACTTCCCAGGTATACAAAAAATCACATATCTTCAGATCCAGGAAGCTCAACAATCTCCAAACGTATTCAACCCAAAAAGGTCCTCTCCAAGACACGTTATAGTCAAATTGGCAAAATTCAAAGACAAAGAGAGAATCTTAAGAGCTGCAAGAGGGAAGCGTCAAATCACCTATAAGGGAGCCCCAATCAGGCTAACATCAGACTTTTCATCACAAACTCTAAAAGCCAGAAAGGAATGGGATGATATATTCAAAATACTAAAAGCCAGAGATTGTCAACCAAGAATACTCTACCCTTTAAGGCTATCCTTCTGAAATGAAGGGCAAATAGTATATTTCTCAGACAAAAACTGCGGGAGTTCACCACCACACAACCACCCTTACAAGAAATTCTCAAGGGAGTACTGGGTTTGGCTCCTGAAAAATAACCACCACTCCCATAAAAACACAAGAAAAATCTAAACCTACTATTATAATAAAAATGGCATACATGAAGAGAATACAAGCAAACAAAAAGGCTATCTACATCCTAAGGAACCAACAAACACAGAAAACAAACAGTAAATCAGAAAACAAGGAACAAAAGACACCTATGACAACCAAACAACAATAAAATGCTATGAATAAATCAACACTTCTCAATAACAACTGTTAATGTAAAAGGCTTAAATTGCCCAATCAAAAGACAAAGACTGGCTGACTGGATTAAAAAGGAGGATCCAACTATATGCTGCCTTCAAGAGATCCACCTCACCCATACTCATATAGACTAAGNCAAATATCCGGAACATTTCTACGATGCTGTCTTCTACATTCTGAACATTTGTTATACCAAGGACAATTAGACACTCAAATTGAGTGCTTTATTAACAATTATTAAAGTTGTATGAGCAGAAGTTTATAACCATTTAATTACTTTTTTAATGGTAATGCTGGTTTTTAACTTTTTTTGTGAATATGAGAGTGTATTTGAAAAAGTATAGGCTTTTATACTGAATTAGATGTATCTGAACTGTATAAAGTGTTTTTTATTTTTATTTAATACAAAATATACAAACAAGCACATATTTTAAACATAAATATAATTGATAATGCCTTATGTTTCTACTCAAATGCACTTGTAGAAAGGAATTATAATTTATCCAAAAGTTATTTAGGATTTACCCAGTGATATTTGACTTAAATTATGAGGTAAGACATTTCTGAAAACATCTTTTGGTTGTATGTAAATTTAATTACAGTACGTTATAGAAGCCCATTCCTCCCAAAAGGCACTTTTAATAAGCTTTAAAAGAAAGACAAACTCCATGATATTGTCAGATTTTCTATGTTAATCCCAACCTTTTATTTTAGCAAAATAAGGGTTAATGGTTTATAGCTTCTCCCACTCTATAATGATTAAAAGGAAAACTTCTAGTCAAGATATGAATTCATAAATTTCTTATCCGTAATTAATTTACAGTAAGATAATAAAAATTCTGTGGCAAAAAGCTAATGGTCTTTCAATAAATACAAATTAAGAGCATATTTAACAGTTTGGGAACACCTAGTTATCANAGTAATCTTATCCCTAAATTCCTTCTGATTTTTTACTTACGTGTCTCACCATCACAGTTTGTACAGCACCAAAACAAATCCTATTAGAATGATGAACTCTCATCTGCTAGATACAGACATTACCCTGTACATAGGACTTCATTAGAATAACTGTATTTTAGGTGTTAACCTTAAGTGGGCCTTTTTGGGAAGCTATCTATACAAAATAATCAAGAACATAGAAGAGAACTTCAAAGGAACAAAAATTGGCTTCTGATATGATGAAAAAAATTCAGAAGTGAACGTTTCTGTTTTAACATAAAATAAACTACAATTAGTATTTTGTTTTATTTTTCAACTTCAAATGGCTATTACTCATAAAATTAAAAAAAATCATACTTTCATTAACATTAAAGCCTATCATATAAAATTGGTAGCAGTAATATCTTCTTAGTCTCTATGTAAATAATCAGTGAACCAATTATTTTCTCTCAATTGTGTAAAGCCAAATGGTTAGTGCAATTGTTTTCAGATTTAGCATTTAAAAAAAAAATCACTCAGATATATACAAAGATTATGCTTTTGGAGAATTACAG
>NW_007730905.1:250217-251742 GCF_000696425.1 Galeopterus variegatus | reverse complement strand
AGACCTGGTGAACTTAGCTAGAGAGATCTATATTTGGGAGGCAAGGGAGAAACAAACATATCATAATAAGAAATACTATCCAGCAGACCAATTTACTCATGCTTAATTTTTAAAAAAATAGACAAGTTATGAAAATACACAAGTGTTTTTTAGTGCTGAAAGCAACAAGTCTGAATTTAAGCTGTTAAAGAGACTTTCACATTCCATTATTTTTTACCTGATAATCTTTACTTGATCAGTGACCCACAGTAGCAATCATGACTATTTCTCTTAATATTTTATATTTAGATTCCTGATATTTGTACTAGCTAAGACAGTTATTTAAAGAAGGCCAACAACAAAATCAGAACCAAAGTATAGTTTTGAGTATTTTATTGAATAGATAAAAAAGACTCTAGCAATCCTTTAATGCTGTTAGCCTATTTAATAATTAGTATTTTGCAGTAAAATTTAAATATATGCTACTGGCAAAATATAACTAATTTTTATTTAAGAGGAAAGAGACCTTTTACAAGAGGAGAATTACTGGTGCCAAGTCTTCCCTAGGTAGTTTGTTTTGGCCCCTCCTGAAGACATGGAGGCAGTCCCTTTCTTCATTTCTGGAAACTTCCACTTCCTTCACATTTCACTTTTCTTACAGTAATGTTGTGGTGTTAACTATAATTCAACAATAAAAATATACAGGTGTGCCTTTTCTAGGCATCATCTTTCTCAACTCAGACTGCCTAAATTTTTAACATAAAAATGAAATAGATTTTTTTGCTTATTACACTGGCAAAGATTATTGATAAAATAAAATATTGATAATGTTTAGTGTTGGCAAAAGTGTGGAGAATAGGCATTCTGATGAGTTGCTACTGAAAATGTAAAGTGAAATAGCTTTTCTGGAGGACAATTTACTACTAAACATCAATGTTTAAAATATTCCTAACCAGGGGAATACTTAAAGAATAGTCATGTGAGGAGCTCTGTGTACCATCTTCTCAAACAAACAACCATAACTGGTAACAATTATATATATAAAATTTTTTAATTTTTTTTTTTCCAGAAATTGTACTGAGGGCATAGAGCAAATAGAGGAACTTTTTATTCAGGAAAATCTCCTATTGACAAGAACCCAAAATGGTAAATAAGGTTAATATAGCAAACTCTATAAATATATGCTTTCTTTTCACTCAGCTTTTTTAAAAGTCCTAAAATTGTATAAAGTAATAATTACATCAAAGTATAGTTGGATCTGTAACATATATAGATGTAATATGTATACCTATTAGTAGAACAAAAAAAGAAGAGGGAATAGGATTGTATAGATATTTCTCTATCTCATTGGACTTAAAATAGTATAAATCTGAACATTCTGATAAGTTCAGATATATATTGTTTAAGTCCTAGAACAGCAACTAAGAAAATTTTATAGTGAAAAAAATTAGTGAAAAATTATTGAATTAAAATGTTACACTGAAAAATATTTATTTAATGCAAAAGAAAGTGGTAGAGGAGGAGCAGAGGAACAACAACAAAAAAA
>NW_007730905.1:246636-248751 GCF_000696425.1 Galeopterus variegatus | reverse complement strand
TGTAAGAAACTTTCCACAAAGTCCTAGCCACAGATGGTTTATTGCTGCATTCTACAAATTATTTAAAGAATAATATAAATTTTCCACAAACTCTTCTAAAATCTAGAAGAGGAAGAAATACTTCCCAGCTCATTCTATGACGCCAGTGTCACCCTTGAAAACAAAACCAGAAAGGAATATCCTAAGCAAAGTACAGAGCAATATCTCTTGTGAATATAGCTGTAAAAATCCTGAATAAAATACTAGTAATTTGAATCCAGTAACATGTAAAAAGGATTACACATCATGATCTAGTGGGATTCATTTCAGGAATACACGGTTGGTTTACCATCAGAAAATAATTTAATGCATGAAATCAACAGAATAAGAAACAAAGCCTGATAATCCCAGCTGATACAGAAAAAGCAGTTGACAAAGCCCAACACTCTTCTTTCATCATAAAAACATTTAAATTTAGAAGAGAACTTTCTCAACTTGATAAAGGTCATCTACAAAGACCCACAGCTAACATTATGCTTAATGGTGAAAGACTAGATCTAAGATCATGAGCAAGACAAGGAAGTCCGCTTGTACCACTTCTATTTAGCATTGTATTGGAGGTTCTAGTCAGGGAGACAAGGCAAGGCAAAAGAAAAGAAGAAATTATTTTAATTTTCAGATGACAGACCTTGTACATACCAAATCCTAAGTAACCTACTAAAAGAACTATAAGAATGAATCAGTTTTATTTAAGATTGCAGGATAGGGCTGGCCAGTTAGCTCAGTTGGTTAGAACATGGTGCCAATAGTTAGCAGATTTGGGAAGAGGCCAAAGTAGTCAGCTCAAGCACTTCATGAATTCTTTGAGGGGAGAAGAGCGGCCTTGAAACTTAGAATTGAGCCTCGGAGCCCGGCAGGACCAGAAAAGTTAAGGCCTGCCAAGCCCCAGAGCAGCCCCGGGCCCGCCTGCCCACGTCCAGCTGCGCCGCCGGGCCCCACAGAGCCCAGGGAGGAAGAACAAGAAACACAAGAAGAGGAACATTTGATGGAAGAAAAAAAAAAGAAAAAGCAGGAAGAAAAGAAAAAGAAGGACAGTGCTCAGAAAAAGGCTGCTGATCAAAAAGCCAAAGTCACCGGAAACCCAACTCCTCGAGTCAGGAGTTGGAGGCCCAACGTGGAGCCGGAGCAGCATCTGTGAAGCGCCGGGGCTCCACCGAGACCGCCACGCCGGTTCCTCTTCGCCGCGGCTTCAGCCGCTGCCACCACCACCGGAGGACTGGCTGTCTATTGTCTTTCCCCGTGGCGAAAGTGCGGAGCTGCTCCGGCTTGGCCTGCGGGGAGCCCCGGGAGCCGCAGGGAAGTTCCATGGTGGTCTGTGAAACCCTGCCACAATGAATAAACATCAAAAAAAGACACCAGAAATACGAAAAATCAAGAAAGTACACCACCCAAAGATAATAAATCTCAAGTTCTAGACCCTATAGAATAAGAAGCCCTTGAAATGACTGACAAGGAATTACGAGTGATAATTCTAAGGAAACTGAATGAGATATAAGAAAACTCAGCTAGACATCATGAGGAAATGAGGAAAAGTATACAGGACCTGAAAGAGGAAATGTACAAGGAAATCAATGCCCTGAAAAAAAAATGTAGCAGAACTTGCCGAACTGAAGAAGCTATTCAGTGAAATAATAAAAAACAACAGAGAGTTTAACCAGCAGGCTTGTCGAAGTTGAAGAGAGAACCTCTGAACTTGAAGATGGGCTGTCTGAAATAACATAAGCAGACAAAAAAAAAAGAAAAAAGAATCAAAGGCATTGAAGAAAATCTGAGAGAGATATCAGACAACCTTAAGTGCTCAAATATCCGAGTCATGGGTATCCCAGAAGGGGAGGAAAAAGGAGATTGCATTGAAAACATATTCAATAAAATAGCGGTGGAAAACTTCCCAGATCTAGGAAAAATCACAGATCTTCAGATCCAGGAAGCTCAACAATCTTCAAACATATTCAACCCAAAAAGGTCCTCTCCAAGACATGTTATAGTCAAATTGGCAAAATTCAAAGACAAAGAGAGAATCTTAAGAGCTACAAGAGAGAGCTCTTAAGGGAGCTCTCTATAAGGGAGCCCCAATCA
>NW_007730905.1:242586-243589 GCF_000696425.1 Galeopterus variegatus | reverse complement strand
GGACACAATAACTAACTACATTGTATATTGACAAAATAAAAATTTTAAAAAAAATAATAAATAAATAAAAAATTTTTTCCACCAAAAAAAAAAAACAAAAAACATGGTGCCAATAACACCAAGGTCAAGGGTTTGAATCACTGTACTGGCCCGCCACAAAAAAAAAAATATTGCAGGATGTAAGATCAATAAAAAATACAATTGTATTTCTATACATTAGCAATGAACAATTCAAAAATAAAATTAAGAAAACAATTCCATCATTAACAATAGTATCAAAAGCACAAAATACAAACTTAACAAAAGAAGTACAAAACTTGTTCTCTGAATTCTACACAATATTATTGAAAGAAATTAAGGTAGATCTGAAAAAATGGAAAGACACATTAATGGATTGGAAGTCTTAATTTTGTCAAGATGCCAATACTCCCCATATTGATCTACAGATTCAAAGCAATCCCTATTCAAATAACAGACAGCTCTTTGCAGAAATTGACAAGCTGATATTAAAATTCATATGGAAATTAAGGGAAGCAGAATAGCCAAAATAATCTTGAAGAACTACAAAGTTAGAGGACTCACAGTTTCCAATTTTAAAACTTGCTGCAACACTACTAATCAAGACAGTATGGTACTAGAACAAAGACTGACATATAGATTAATGAAATAGAACTGAGAATACAGAAGTAAGCCCTTACATTAATGGTCAATTGATGTTTAACAATGGTGCCAACATAATTAAATGAGGGAAGAGAACAGTGTTTCCAACCAATAGTGCTGAAATAATTGTATATCCATATGCAAAGAGAGAAGTTGGATCCCTTCCTCACACCATAAACAAAAATTAACTCAAAATGGATCACAGACATAAAAGTTTTAAGTGTCAAAACTATAAAACTTAAAGAAAAATAGGTATAAATCTTTGTGTCCTTGGATTAGTCATTTAAAAATATATATATGACACCTAAAGCACAAACAACAAAGAAAACATAGACAAATTTGA
>NW_007730905.1:241405-242195 GCF_000696425.1 Galeopterus variegatus | reverse complement strand
AAGAATTCTTACAACTCAACGATGAAAAAGACAAATAACTCAACTGAAAAATGGGCAAAGGATTTAAATAGCCATTTTTCCAAAGGTAGACAAATAGCCAACAAGCACATGAAGAATTGCTCAACATCATTAGTCATTAGAGAAATGCAAATAAAAGCAACAATGAGTTATCACTTCCCCACCCTTTAGGATGGCAGTAAAAACAAGTGTTGCCAAGAATGTGGAGAAATTGGAATCCATATATGCTGCTGGTGGAAATGTGAAATGGTGCAACCACTGTGGAAACAGCTTATTAGTTTCTCAATAAGGTAAACATATAATTACCTATGACCTAACAATTCTACTCTTTCAATTTCAGGGGAGTTGGAAACATATGTTCCAACAAAAACTTGAACAGAAATATTCACAGCAAAATTATTTATAATAGCCATATAGTGGAAATAACCCAAATGTTCATCAACAGATGATTGAATAAACAAAATGTAATTTTTCTATATGGTAGAATTTTATTCAGTCATAAAAAGGAATGAAGTACCAATACATGCTACTATGTATGAGTCTTGAATGCATTAAGCTAAGTGAAAGAAGCTGATCACAAAAGACCAATATCAAGAACCCACTTATATAAAATGTGCAGAATACAACAGGAAGAAGGTAGGTTAGTGGTTGTCTAGGACTAGAGATTTGGGGGATGTGGGGAATGCCTGCTACTGGAGATGGGATTTCTTTATGTGGAGATGAAAATGTTGTAAAAGTGATTATAGGGATGGTTGTACAACTCATGAATGTA
>NW_007730905.1:222344-240790 GCF_000696425.1 Galeopterus variegatus | reverse complement strand
CAGATGAAAATGTCGTAAAAGTGATTATAGGGATGGTTGTACAACTCATGAATGTAGTAAAAACCATTGAATTATACACCTTAAATGGGTGAATGATATGGTACGTGAATTATTTATATCTGAAAGAATTTTTAAATATGCATGTCTTCATGGTTTCACTTCTAGGAATGTTTTGTAAGAAAATAAGTGTACAGGTGTTCAAAGATGTATGCATGTATGTTCATTGAACCTTTGTTCAAAATAACATACATACATACATAAAACAAAACATAATTATTCATCAGTAGAATCGAGTTAAATAGATTAAAACTATGCGTACAATGAAACACTAAAGAGTCATTCCAAATGACTGTTTCCATATGTACAAATAAATACACCTAAGTGAAAATGCAGGGTAGTAAATGGATTCCACATGTGCTTAAATATTAGTTATATATGTATCGTATGCATATCATTTTGTATATACAAAAATGTTGCCATTAGAGAAAATGTGAAGAATAATTATAAAGTTGAACTAAGCTCTATCACAATTTTATTTTATTTTATTTTTTTGGTGGCTGGCCAGTATAGGGATCGAATTCTCGACCTTGGTGTTATCATCACCATGCTCTAACCAAGTAAGCTAATCAGCCAGCACTGACACAATTTAATATAAATATTTGACAAACACACATAGCCACAGTGAGTCAGATATGATTGGAGAGATAGAGAATGCTTGATCATGCACAGTTTTGTGTATTAAATTAAGAATTTTATTTTAATCCTAACTAATCAGAAATCATTAAAGAATCTTATGCAGTATGAAGCTATAATATGAAGAATAAATAAAAGAGAAGTAAAAGTGGATGTGAGGAGACTGCTGAAAGATAAGGAGTAGTTGAGCTTATGTGATGTGACACGAGATAAAATAAATTTGGAGCTAATAGACCAAATATAAAAATTAACAATGGCCAGACTGTATATTAAAATAGAGCTCTGACCCACAAACTCTGTAGCAGCTGGCTCCAAATGGTCAAGATTTGGTAGATGACTGCCAGCTTCCCTAATTTGTTCCCCTCCTCCCTGATTCCAATTCAGGAATAACCAGGAAATGCCATATATACTATCCTAACCAACTAACCAATTAAATAAGATGACCTGCCTCTACGTAGCATGCTTTCAACTTCCCCATGCCAACCATCTCCAGTCAGATCATACCTGAAGCCTTCCCTTTTGTTCACTAGAAAGCTTTCCCATTCCCCTACTGTCTTTGGTCCTCTGTTAAACACAGTGATGGTGGCTGACTCTCTTGCTATATAAACTGAACAAATAGCCCTGGCTTGATCTTATTTGAGTGGTCGTGGTCGTCTTTTTTTTTTTTTTTTTTTTTCTCTCTCTCAGAGTATTATCATTAAGTGTAAAGAAATAATTGAAGCCAAAAGAATGGTTGAAACAGAGCAGGAGGGAGTAGAGATAAACTTTATTTGACAAGGTAGAATGAACCTGCCTAGGTGTCAGAGGGTCAGCTGAGAACTTAGTGAAAATGATTGTGTGGTGTCCCAGAACTTAACGGCAGGGATTTTCACAGACCGAGTAGTCAGTTGCTAAATTCTGCTGTGAAATCAGGAGGAAGACTAAAAAATGCCAATTGATTTAGAAAGATGAAGATAATTGCTGGCCATTTAAAAGGGGGTGTAAGACAGATAAGAGTGGGTTGAGATATGAATGCAAAATAATGAATTGGAGATGATGAGTAAAATCATGAGAGCTTTGACTGTGGGGTATGTGAGTGTATGTTGTTTGTTTTGTAGGCAGGCTTATCAGCATTTAAAGCTCCATGTTGACATGATGATTCAGAGGGGGAAGAGAATGAAGAAAAGTATATAATGGTAGTTTGAGATTCCTGAGAAAGTGGAAGGCAAAGGGGTCCACAGCACAGATGGAGGAATGGTCATGCTTTCCATGGCACCAACAAGGAAGAGGAAGATGAGTGTGGGGAGGTGGGAGGTGGGTTGGATGGGATTCTACTTTGTACTGGGAAGCTGAGGGTTATCCTGTCTGATGATCTCTTTTTTCTCTGTGATCTAAGAGGCAAGACTGCTGAAAATGATGAAGGTAAGGATCTAAAATTTGAGGTAAGTAGAAACAGTTAGAAATAATTATTGTGGAATATGAGGGAGCAAATTAACCAAAGAAATGTAGTAGGTTTGCTGGACAGTGTGAAGGATTAACCGAGATTGGAGATGATGAAAAGTGGTTCCAATCTGTCTTTTGGAGTATTCTTCAGCAGCAATAACATGCCTGGATGAAGACTAGGGTTCTTCCAGAATAATGAGATGAAGAAAGAGGAGCAAAGAAACCTGAAATACTGGCAGCATTGTGGAAATAATGAATGACTGAATCTTAGCTGGCGAAAAGGAAGACTAGAGAGGACCAGTGGACCCGGAGAAGGGTGGCCAGTACTCTGGAAGAACTGACAAGGTCTGAACACTGGGAATGGCTGACCAAGCTCCTGGCATGACTATGGGTGTGTATGACAGACCTAAAGGAGGAGAAGGTTTGGGGAAGGCCTGGGTATTCTGCCAACTTTTCTTCTCTAGCGTTCTAAGAAAGCAGTAGATATTTTATTTGCATTATTGTCTTATTTACAAATATTTATAAATATTCTGAGTGGCAACAGGTAGACTGTCAAGGATTTTAATTATAAACTGGCAATATTCTGAGGGATTGTAGATACACTAACAAGAATTTAAATGTTTCTGGTAATAGTTACTTAAAATTTTATTAAGATCAGGAAGTTATATTCATCTATAAATTTTTATATTAGTGATAGTGTTGAAAGAATTGTGGTATTCAATACAACATTTTTTAAAAAGATATATCCAAGGGTGAAATGTACTGACATAGATTTTTAATCATAAATAATTTTGTTGTTCTCAAGTCAACTAAAAAGCAATATATGTTACCTTGCTGTTATCTAAGAATAATATATTTTGCTATTATCTAAGGATAATATATTTCTCCTTTTTTTTTAAGAATAATATATTTTTCAAATCTGTTACTGCCATGCAATAATAAAGTTCACCTGATTTCAATGGGTCATTAATTAAAAACATGAGTAAGAACAAACTAAGAACAAAGGATTTATGCTAAAAAGCAAATTTTAGATTCCTGAACATGATAGAGAGCAGCTGCTTTAAGTAAATAGCTCAGCAAGAATTGTTACAATGAGAAATCAGTTTCTAAAATGAAAAAAAATCTGAAATTAGGTTTCAGTCCATCGCATACATATTTTGTATAGGGAATATACATTTATTATAATACATATTTATAATATTATAAACATCATTATAAATTTTATATTTATATAGTCAATATGTAAATATATATGTAAGTATATGGTACTTGTCATTAAGGCATCATGATCTTTACAGAAAAATTTTATTTCATCAGTAAATTAGGGACATTAGGAATTTTCCTAGAGCATAGTCTTTGGACACTGGACTATGATTAATTGAAAAAATAGTAAGATTTTACATTTTGTTTTAAGCAATACGTCCTGCAGATATTACAGTCCACACAGGGATCCCCTGTACTTAAGCAGGTCTCAGGCCGTTCACATTAAGCAAAGTTTTGTACCCTAAGCTTTAGGGGCAAAATCTTGTCTTCATGGAGCTCATATTCCAATACTGATAAAGTCTAAAGACATAAAGTAGAATGTGATAAAGGGCTTTAAAAACCTACTAATAAAAATTCTGTGAATGTCGGGAGAATGAAGATTATTTTAAGCTAATTGAATCATGGTAGGCCTCATAAAAAATGAAATTTAAAGAGAATCTGGGGGAGGGGGACAGTTTAGACTTAATGAGAAAATAAATTCCTAGAAGAGGAAACATTTCCAGCATAGAGATAGGAAACCATAGTTCAGTTAAATTAAGAAATACAGCTGAAAATGTATGTTGTCTGATGACATTATGCAAACATAATAAGTAAAAGTTTCATTTCATTTCTTTTAGCAATATTTATGGAGTGCCTTCTGTGTTCCTGGTACATTTTTTGGTTGAAGATACACAGACAAATAAAACCCACCTTCTGTCTTCAGGAAATTTATAGCATGCAGAGGGAGGAGAGAGGGAGTACAGTCAGTTAACACACTATAATGCAGTGAGTCAAGTACTTTGATAGAACTATACAAATGGGGCTCTGAGAACAAAAAGTGGGCATCTAATACAATTGGTAGGGTTGTAAAAATCAGGGAAGATTTCCTGAGGGATGAATGATACTGAGAAAAAAAGTTAAAAAAAAAAACGATATTGCAGGCAGAAGGATAGCTTGAAGAACAGCAAGAGGTGAAGAATGGACTGACTTTAAAGTGGTAGTAATAATAACCCTAGCTACTTTTTATTTAGTATTTACTATGTGCTAAGTATTACTGTGATAGAGTTAAGCACCACAACTAGTTCCATTTTATAGATCTGGAAGTAGAGGGAGGCTTAGAGAAGATAACTGACTTACCAGATAAATGATCACCAGAGAGTGAGCTATGTGGCCAGAATTGAATCCAAGTGGTCCCAACACAGTTTTAACTCTTATACCCTCTGGGAGAGGGGATGGGATGAGAGAGAGGTGACAGATGAGACTGGAGAGGTACATTTTGTAAGGTATTTGTAAAATTATGTGAGTTCTCAATGTCCTGAAGGGTATAAAGACCGTAGAAGATTTTAACCTTTACAATTTAGAAAAATCAGATGGTAAAAGAAAAAATGGAATTTCTAGAACCAAAACTGGAGGCTGGAGAGATCAGTTAAAATACTGAAGTCATATTGGAGAGATATAACAGGCACTAAGACAGTAGCAATAGAAATGAAAAGGAGGGGCAGATTTAAGAACTATTTCAAAGTAGAATGAAAGGCGGACGAAACAAACTAAAAGTGAATAATAGGGTCCTGTGCTCAGAAATTTACATTGAATGATGTAGCACATAAGGAGAAATATCTAAGTGAGAGGAATTGGAGGGTTCACTTTTAGGTATTCACTCACTCATTAATTCATCAAATATTTCTTGAGTTGCCAAAGCAAAGTCCCTATTCTCACGGAACTTAACATTTTAATGAAGAGAGGCAGATACTAAACATAATAACAAAATAAATATATGTTATATGTCAAATGGCAATAGGAGTTGTGGAGAAAAACAAACCAGGAAAAGGGGAATAGGAGTGTCTTCGGTAGGATGAGGTATTGCTGTTTTATGAAGTCATCAAGAAAGGCCTTACTGATGACAGATGATATTGGAACAGAAAACTGAGGTACAAGAACAAGTTTTGCAGAAGCCATAGTAGGGATTTGCATATGCACTGTAGACATGAGCTTGAGGTCCCTGCAGAATAGGTAAGGTGATTCCAAGTAGGCAATTGGACACCTTATACTCGTCCTAAAAAGAGTAGTGACTTGTTCCAGAGAGAAATAATCATAAGGTAGCACGGTGTCATGGGAGCCAAGCAAAACCATCATTTGACCTACAATGAGATCACTGAGATCAGGACTGAAATGTGTTCACTGGATTTAGCAAAGGGAAGTCATTAGGGACATTTCCCAGAATGAAATGGGGAGCAGTGTGTTGAAAATAGGAGAAAAGGGAACAGCCACCTTTTCAAGAAATTTGCTATGAAGAGAGAAGAACATAGGCTGGTCACTAGAGAGCACTATGGAGTCAATGGTGAGTTTCCTTTCTCTCTCTCCTTCCCTCCCTCCCTCCCTCCCTCTCTCTCTCTCTCTCTCTTTCTAATGAAATAGACCACTTTTGACGTTGAACATTCTGGGGGATAAAGGGAGTAATTGGATCAAGATTTTTGAGGTGTAGAGAGATTAGCCATACCCAAGAGAGGCATCTCTTAGTGAAAGACTAGGAAGGGAAAATAAAAGAAGTGTTGCAGATGTTTGTAGTTTGAAGGCAGGATTGGATTTTGAGGCTTAATCATCTCCATTTTCTCTGTGAGGTAAGAGGAATTATCTCTTGCTGTGAGTTGTATAAGGAGGTTAAGAAGTCTAAGACTATTAGAGATGATTAAAGGTTTGAAATATAGCAGAATGGGGATTAGAGATGCCTGAAAACAAGCAGATGAGTTAGTTCCAGAAAGCCCTGCTAAAATTGGGAGATAAAGTGCTCCACCAAAGTGGAGATTCTGTGCTGAAGGTCGAGTTGGGTTTCAATTAAGCCCGAGGTAAGAGAGAATGGAGTGAAGAGGCCAAGACTATGTAGGGCCGGACAGTTGAAAGAAGAGCTAGATGGCAGGGCAGAGGTTTGGGCAAGGGGGTCAGATGCCTGTGACCGCAAGGGGGTGTGAAAGTTGTCAGAATCAAATTGCAGTTGCTTGTGTTAAAAAACCTCTGACAAATAAAGCCAGGGAAAGGCCATAAGAGGAGAGTTCTCATGCATGTATGCCTGATAATAAGAACTGTCACAAAGGACTCTGCAAAACCACAACCTTGCACAGAGGCCATCACAACCTTACAGAAAAAAATACGTCAGCAAGGACATCTGCCCAGCAACGATCCGTCCAGCCTTGGACTGGTGTCATCCTTGTTTTTGATCCTCGTAGCAGAGGACAAATGTCCTGAAACAATTGTGTAATCCTCCATCATTTTTCCTTTCCTTGTCTTCCCTTATGTCCCTGAATATGAACGGAGTTTACTGTGGCACGTGTATTCCCACTGCAATGTTATATTCCCAACTAAACTCATTATTCTTTTAAAGAGCCTCTCTCTGTTTCATAGATTGACGGGTAAAAATAAGGCGGCTAATTTAGCAACTGCCTGTGGGTGTTAACCAGCTGAGGGATATTTCTATAGCATTTTTTTAAAGGAAGGTATATT
The DNA here is from genome assembly GCF_000696425.1 of Galeopterus variegatus. Lineage (NCBI taxonomy): Eukaryota > Metazoa > Chordata > Mammalia > Dermoptera > Cynocephalidae > Galeopterus > Galeopterus variegatus. The sequence continues at coordinate 233,938 of NW_007730905.1, read as the reverse complement.
TTAAATGAATTAAAGAACTTAAAATAATTACACTGGAATGCCAAATTATTTTTTACTATGAATGACTTATATTTGGGCAGTGTTTGAAGTTAATTGATTCAAGCAGCATTATTGGTGATGATGGCGATGTAAAATCATTGGTCCTTTAGTGAGTGTGAAAACAAAAAGGGAGGAGCAAAATTCTAATCAGGATTTATCCTCAAAGATGCAACCGTCAAGACCAATACTATTAGGGAGGCCAGAAAGCTGCCATGCCATTAATATTAACTTGATTTTCTGTATTAAAAGAAATATTTTAGGACAAATAAATACCTAAGTATTGAGACTAGTCTGTCATTGGTATGGTGGTGTTGGGTGAATATGTCCAAATGCTTTCAAGTACTTAGTAGTCTTAATGGGAAACATGCTTGTTCTGGATTACAGAATATTTGAGGCTGTGCAGTTTTTTAAAACACAAATATAAAGACAATTTTATAATTAAATTATCCTGGTGCTTGATTTTTTAATTATGAAGATCTCAAACACACACAATACTATTAGCCTCCATAGAGCTATCACTCAGATTCAAGAATTATCAAGATTTTCCTGTATTTTCTCATCTATCCCATTTTTTTCCTTAACTATTAAAGCAATTCCCAAACATCATGTTATCTCACTCTTGCATTTGTAAGTATGCATTTCTTAAACTTTGACATCACCATAAGCCATTATAACATATTACAAAATATGAATAAACATGCTTTGGTGTCTCTAATTTGGAACATTGCCTAAATGTAGTGAAGCTATTTTCTGTCAGAAATACCTCAGGGGAAGGGCACGCGTGAATGGAGAGGCATACATCTCCTCTGAAGGCAGTTGTGTCTGTGCAGTTTTCTTCTCATGGCCAAATTAGCTGAAGGAAGAAAGAGAAATGTTAGGACTACTTTTCAGAAAATTACTTGTTGTTAAAAACTGGAGAATGTAAAGGTATATTTTGAAGCCAAACTATACTGTGATTATTTGCTATTTTTCAGATGTGGTTATGATATAAAAAGTTAATGTGATGCATATACACAAGGTGTATTCCTAAAAGTTAATGTTAATAGTAAGATCTTAATAGTAATATTATCCTTCTTTTACATAATTTCTTCCTAAAAGTTCCTAGACCTTTTATTTTATGTAATAAATTAATCACAAATATTTTACAAGAACATTGTCTGAGGTGTTCTGTATTTCAGAAAAGGAGAAATGGTTTGAATAGCAATTGCTGTAAACAATAAGAAGAAATCAAGCTGCTTCCTCTGAGTTGCTGACTTGGAACTTTTTCTCATTTATGTAAAGGGATAGACCAGGGGACGTCACTTAAAATAAAATAAATTCATATCGCTCAAACTTCTAATTTAGAAGGCAGAGTCTTAGTTTTGAACCAGTTATGCACCATTTTCTGTTCTAACTGGAGAAGTATAATGTCAAGTGAATAATCTTGACAGTATTATCACCTTTCTGTTTAAACTTGATTTTGTGTTTTCTTGAGTCAGAAAACTTTATGTTTCTAATTTTTTTTTAACTGACCAGTGCTTTGAAATCTTAGATGTTTGGTTTTGAAGTAAAAGCACACTAGAATAAATTTGTCTGCTAAATTCCTGGTGGTTAAATGTGACATAACTGATATCATCCTTGAAAAGGTGTCAATAAATTAATAGTATTTATCTTGAACATACATATTTTTGACATTTTATGGCTCTATAAGTACAATAATAATAAAAACTGCAAGTTTTTAAGTGACATACCTAATTATATAACTATAAATAACAGCTGTTGAACTGTTTTCAGATTTCATCTGCATTTTGTGACATTATGATTTTTATATGTTAATTGAGTAAACATTGTCCTACTCCAGTGGGCAGCACGCCTTTTAATAAAATGCTTTGAACCCTAATTATATAACTATAAATAACAGCTGTTGAACTGTTTTCAGATTTCATCTGCATTTTGTCACATTATGATTTTTATATGTTAATTGAGTAAACATTGCCCTACTCCAGTGGGCAGCACGCCTTTTAATAAAATGCTTTGAACTTTTCATTTTACCTAAAAATCTATAAGTTTGTTTACCTCTATAATGAACAGATCAACATTTTCATTTTTTACTTCTAAAGAGAACATATCTACAATAGCTTAAGGATCAATTTTTCTTTTTAACATTTGGAAAAGTAGTGTTAAAATATTTATTATCATTTTAAAATCAAGCCACTTTTAAACAATATTCAAATAATAGACCCAGAAAGATAGATAGCATACTTCTAAAACTTTACACATTTACCCCCAATACTACTATCTACAAACACACCTAAGTCATTTTCAGTGTAAACACAATCATGCTTAGAGACTCAGGGACACAAAGAGGCATCAAAACAAGTTGTATTAAAGTCCTACCTGGTCTCTGTCCATTGATAAGGAGAAGACTCATCATAAAAATAAAAAATACAGAAAAGAATTGCTGAAATTTCATTTTTCCTGTCACACGAAAGTGGAGCAAAAGCTCTTAAAGTAAACCAAACGGTCTATGAATAGTCTGTGCAGTATCTGTGTGGCTCTCCTCACATTCTAACGACAAACCTCAGAGAACTGCCAGCTGCATATTCCAGAAAGGTTAATGATCACATCAGACAGGGTTACTGGTGCGCTGTGCTGTGGCCAGAGCCTCCCTCGGCCTCTAACTCCTCCTCCACGCCTTTCCCCCTTTCTCCTGTCACTCCCCTTCATTTCCATAAGCAAATATTGGTGAAATAAACCATTCAAGCATGCTGCAATTTCAGTGGAAGTCCGCTCTGGAAGCTCCAGGGAGAGACTGACTTAAATTCAATCTGGATATGGAGAAATATGTAAAACAAGGCATGAAACTGCCTCCTCCCCTCACCATTTGCATGTGTTTAAACTTTGCATTGCCCATATTGGTCCCACATGCAGACACCAATGGAAATGACAGGAAGTCTTTCTTTTGTCCTTTTCAGAGGGAATTCTGAAGCTCTAACTTAAGACTCACAAATGCTTTGTGGCAGAACATGTGCTGAAACGCTTTATCTTTACCAAACCTATGGCAAAGTGGTGCCTGTTTACACTAAATCTCCACATTGCTTAATCTATGTGAGTTTGTATCAATAAAGATTCCTAGGGCTTAGAATGTTCTGAACTAAATCTGCAAAGTGTTTGTGTTTTTATTTTGTAAAGGGCAATTTAAAAAGCAATGGAGATCATTTCCATCTGCAAATGTCCAGGATTTTAAAAAAGGAAGTTCAGGCAAGCCACAAACTCACGAAATCTGTGTTCTGTTAAAAAAAATTTATATGTGGTAGAATACCAGGCTAACCTATAACAGTCACAGAAATTAGAGATGGAGAAAGAACTTCTTAGTTCATCTCCCAGTGAATTCAGAAGAAACAAAAATAGTCTAGTCTTGTCTTTTGCACACATCTCTTTGTTAAAAGTACATCCTTATATGTCATATGTAGCTGTTAAAATGGAAATCACTGTACTTATTATAAAGTAAACCAAAAGGATAGTGTGGATACATGCTGAAATACAAGTAGAGCCAAAATACTAAATCTAAAGCATATGAAACTTGTTATGAATTACACGGAATTTTATCATATTTGGCTTCTTTAGATTCAGGTAGTTAGTACACAACTTTGGGCCTCTTGAGGTTTAAAATTAATGCACAGCTTGTCTGGATTTTATAAACTGGTCTTTAAAATTCCCTGCCTGCCTAGTTATGCATCAGTTTATAACAGGCAATAGCATACAAAAATTCTTAAAATCACTTTTTTAAGGTCCTGAGAATATTTGCCTGTTTGGGGATTAGAAGCATAGTGTTAGAAGGTACTACCTGAATGTTTTGTATTTATACATGGCTCCACAAAATCAGTTGAATACGATAGAGTTTGGACCATAATATAAAAGTGCTTTATGATTGGCAAAGAGTTTGTTCAGATTTTTAAAACTCCCCCCAATCTTCTTAGTACAGCAAATTGGAAAACAGCAAGCTAGCAAAGTTGAGTGTTAAATCAAGCAAACCAATAGAAGACCAGTATGGATTTTGACAATGTAACTTCAGGCCAAGTTTTAAGACCATTCAAATGTATAGTAGTGAGTCTTCTTTATAGATAAGAATATGACCTACCACAGACAATAAATATTGCTTAAAATTTGTATATTTCATTCCCAGATGGTCAACAATGAACTCCTAGAATATAGCTAATAAATGCAAGTGTTGTGGAAGGTACAGTTCTACTACATCTCCACCTATCAGGATAGAGCAAAGTGTTGTGTTCAAGTCATGTAATCACTTAGAACATCAATTTTCCCATTTTTAAAAACTGAGATAAAATACCTGGTTTTCTATCTGAAAGAGTTAAAAAGGTTTAGTGGGGTAATGTATTAAACTAACAAAAATTAGAAATTATTTATTTATGTGGAATAGAATAGAGAATCCAGAAATCAACCCACACACTTACTGCCATCTGATCTTTGACAAAGGCACCAAGCCTATTCACTGGGGAAGGGACTGCCTCTTCAGCAAATGGTGCTGGGAGAACTGGATATCCATATGCAGGAGAATGAAACTAGACCCATACCTCTCACCATATACTAAAATCAACTCAAAATGGATTAAAGATTTAAATATACACTCTGAAACAATAAAACTTATTAAAGAAAACATAGGAGAAACACTTCAGCAAATAGGGCTGGACACAGACTTCATGAATACAACCCCAAAAGCACGGGCAACCAAAGGAAAAATAAACAAATGGGACTATATCAAACTAAAAAGCTTCTGCACAGCAAAAGAAACAATTAACAGAGCTAAAAGACAACAAACAGAGTGGGAGAAAATATTTGCAAAATACACATCCGACAAAGGACTAATATCCAGAATATATAAAGAACTCAAACAACTTTACAAGAAAAAAACAAGCAACCCAATCAAAAAATGGGCAAAAGAGCTAAGCAGGCATTTCTCTAAAGAAGATATACAAAAGGCCAACAGTCATATGAAAAAATGCTCAACATCACTCAGCATCCAGGAAATGCAAATCAAAACCACACTGAGATACCATCTCACCCCAGTGAGGATGGCTAAAATCCAAAAGACTTTGAACGATAAATGCTGGCGAAGTTGTGGAGAAAAAGGAACTCTCATACATTGTTGGTGGGAATGCAAAATGGTGCAACCCCTATGGAAAATGGTTTGGAGGTTCCTCAAACAGCTGAAGATAGAGCTACCATACGATCCAGCTATCCCACTACTGGGAATATACCCAAAGGAATGGAAAACATCAAGTCGAAGGTATACCTGTTTCCCAATGTTCATTGCAGCACTCTTCACAATAGCCAAGAGCTGGAATCAACCCAAATGTCCATCATCGGATGAGTGGATACAGAAAATGTGGTATATCTACACAATGGAATACTACTCAGCTATAAAAATGAATGAAATACTGCCATTTGCAACAACATGGATGGACCTTGAAAGAATAATACTGAGTGAAACGAGTCAGGCAGAGAAAGAGAAATACCACATGTTCTCACTTATTGGTGGGAGCTAAAAATTAATATATAATTCAAACACACACACACACACACACACACACACACAAAGAACTGTTCTCACTTATTGGTGGGAGCTAAAAATTAATATATAATTCAAACACACACACACACACAAAGAACGGGCAACATTTCTATGGTTTTAAGCCACCCAGTTTGTAGTACTTTGTTGTAGCAGTCATAGGAAACCAATACACCTTTCTCTATACATAATCTATAAGTATATGTATGTTCTCTATATAATTCAATAAAAAGTGGTTTTGGTAAGGGGCAACATTAATCAACCACAATGTATATCGACAAAATAAAATTAAAAAACAAACGAATAAGTGACTTGTTAAATACCTTCTGCCCTTGACAGAATAGAGAATAAAAATGTCATCAACAGGCTACACTTTTCCTGGAAGCTGCAACCCTGAGGTCCGGGAAGAGACAGTTGGAACCATGTTTGGAATCCAGGTCAGGTTTAAAGGGCTTCTATCCTGTACCCCTAAGTAACCAGGGAGAAATGCATTCCCCTTTCAAGCATGTGGGTTCCTTAACTAGATCTCAGTCTCAGCAGAAGCCTGTGTCTGCCCTTGCTACTCTCTCTTGCTTGGCTTATGCCACTCTTGCTTTTCAGTTATAATTCAAATGATTTGAGAAGAGATAGATATGAGAGCTGTATGCAGAATAAAAGTGCATTGTACAAGAAAAAAAAAGAAATTATTTATTTATGTATTTTAAAATTATTCTTTCAACAAACAACTTGAAGAAAAAGAAGATGATGATGATGTTTAAGCAGTTGCTTTTTGGAGTACAGTAATAAACTGAATATAGTGTTGATGGGCTAGACATTGAGAGATGATGACAAATGATCCAGTGTTTCTGTGGAATGTGAGTCCACAGTAGTGATAAATCATTCATCTTTGTATGGAATAACCAGGTGTGGAGAAATCTTAATAGGAAAACGTTAAATCAGAACAATGCAACTGGCTCTGCAAACAGTACTTTTAGCCTGCAACTGTATGAAGATGATGAATCTTCTTTGTTTACCTGAACAAAAACCTTAACTTCCTCTTCACCTATAGCACAGGTCGGCCACTGTTGAATGAGCCAAGCATTGTCCCTCTGGCCCACATACCATACTAAGTGTGTTACATACATCACTTCACATACTCCTCCTCAAAACACTTCGAAGTATTATTTATTCTCCCTGTTTACCCTATGAGAAAACTGGCAGCTAAAGATGGTGTAGTCTCCAAGACTACACAACCAGGAAGAGGAACAGATGGAATTCAAATTCCATGTCCTGAGCTCTCAACCATTTTGCTATCTTCCCCTCTAAGGCCCCAATTCTAGTTCTTATATTAAAAAAATAATAAAAAATATTAAAATAGCCTACTGAAGCTATTATAAAAATAAGGATGTTAGCAATATATTTCTTGTACTAAGTTGAATGTTGTTCCCCCCAAATTCATGTCAATCTGAAACTTAAAATGTGACCTTATTTTGAAAAAGGATTTGATTATAGGGTCTTTACAGATGTAATTAGTTAAGATTGAGGTCATACTGGAATAGCAATATAATAGCTGTCCAATATAACAGCTGTCCTTATAAGAAAAAGAGAAGAGACGCAGACACACAGGAGAAATGCCCTGTGACCACAAAGGCAGGGATTGGAGTTATGCTGCTACAAGCCAAGGAATGAATGTTAAGATTCAGCAGCAACTGGGCTGGCCGGTTAGCTCAGTTGGTTAGAGCACGATGTTATAACACCAAGGTCAAGGGTTCAGAACCCTGTACCAGCCAGCTGCGAAGAACTACCAGAAGTTAGAGGAGAGGCATGGAACAGACTTACCTTCTGCGCTCCCAAGAAGGCGTCAACCCTACTGATACCTTGATTTTTTGAACTTCTGGCCTCCTGAACTGTGAAAGAACACATTTCTATGGTTTTAAGCCACCCAGTTTGTAGTACTTTGTTGTAGCAGTCATAGGAAACCAATACACCTTTCTCTATACATAATCTATAAGTATATGTATGTTCTCTATATAATTCAATAAAAAGTTATTTTTGTAGAGATAAAGTGTGTGTGAAGTTATTTTATTTACATATCATATTCTTATGATGTAAGTTTTATTTTCATTTTACAGATGAGCACAAACTCAGAGGATTAAGTGACCTGCCCAAAATTAAATAGCTGGTAACAAAGTCAGTACGACACTTGTGTCTATCAAGTTCTGGGCCTCGTGCCCCTTTGATTTGCACAAACTCAGAGGATTAAGTGACCTGCCCAAAATTAAATAGCTGGTAACAAAGTCAGTACAACACTTGTGTCTATCAAGTTCTGGGCCTCGTGCCCCTTTGATTTTGATCTTGTATCCTCATTTGTTCTAAGAGATCCTTTATTATCTTTCTCATCTTCTTTCCCACTTCTATCTTAAATCTTTTCGTCTTTATTGCATCTCTCTCTTCCTACAAAAAAATCTCTCTCCAACCCAAAATTTCTCTCCCTTTGCGCATTTGCATTTCAACCTCCACACAGCCAGGTGTCTAAAATAAAGAGTCCATCCTGATTGTTCTACGCCCCCCACCTTTCCAGGGGGCATCTCCTCGATATTGAACTCCAGCTTTCACCACTTTGCTGAAACNATACTGCCATTTGCAACAACATGGATGGACCTTGAGAGAATTATATTAAGTGAAGCGAGTTGGGCACAGAGGGAGAAATACCACATGTTCTCACTTATTGGTGGGAGCTAAAAATTAATATATAATTCAAACACACACACACACACAAAGAACGGGCAGGGGGAAGAAGATATAACAACCACAATTACTTGAAGTTGATAAGACAAGCAAACAGAAAGGACTTTTTTGGGGGGAGGGTGGTTTTGGTAAGGGGCAACATTAATCAACCACAATGTATATCGACAAAATAAAATTAAAAAACAAACGAATAAGTGACTTGTTAAATACCTTCTGCCCTTGACAGAATAGAGAATAAAAATGTCATCAACAGGCTACACTTTTCCTGGAAGCTGCAACCCTGAGGTCCGGGAAGAGACAGTTGGAACCATGTTTGGAATCCAGGTCAGGTTTAAAGGGCTTCTATCCTGTACCCCTAAGTAACCAGGGAGAAATGCATTCCCCTTTCAAGCATGTGGGTTCCTTAACTAGATCTCAGTCTCAGCAGAAGCCTGTGTCTGCCCTTGCTACTCTCTCTTGCTTGGCTTATGCCACTCTTGCTTTTCAGTTATAATTCAAATGATTTGAGAAGAGATAGATATGAGAGCTGTATGCAGAATAAAAGTGCATTGTACAAGAAAAAAAAAGAAATTATTTATTTATGTATTTTAAAATTATTCTTTCAACAAACAACTTGAAGAAAAAGAAGATGATGATGATGTTTAAGCAGTTGCTTTTTGGAGTACAGTAATAAACTGAATATAGTGTTGATGGGCTAGACATTGAGAGATGATGACAAATGATCCAGTGTTTCTGTGGAATGTGAGTCCACAGTAGTGATAAATCATTCATCTTTGTATGGAATAACCAGGTGTGGAGAAATCTTAATAGGAAAACGTTAAATCAGAACAATGCAACTGGCTCTGCAAACAGTACTTTTAGCCTGCAACTGTATGAAGATGATGAATCTTCTTTGTTTACCTGAACAAAAACCTTAACTTCCTCTTCACCTATAGCACAGGTCGGCCACTGTTGAATGAGCCAAGCATTGTCCCTCTGGCCCACATACCATACTAAGTGTGTTACATACATCACTTCACATACTCCTCCTCAAAACACTTCGAAGTATTATTTATTCTCCCTGTTTACCCTATGAGAAAACTGGCAGCTAAAGATGGTGTAGTCTCCAAGACTACACAACCAGGAAGAGGAACAGATGGAATTCAAATTCCATGTCCTGAGCTCTCAACCATTTTGCTATCTTCCCCTCTAAGGCCCCAATTCTAGTTCTTATATTAAAAAAATAATAAAAAATATTAAAATAGCCTACTGAAGCTATTATAAAAATAAGGATGTTAGCAATATATTTCTTGTACTAAGTTGAATGTTGTTCCCCCCAAATTCATGTCAATCTGAAACTTAAAATGTGACCTTATTTTGAAAAAGGATTTGATTATAGGGTCTTTACAGATGTAATTAGTTAAGATTGAGGTCATACTGGAATAGCAATATAATAGCTGTCCAATATAACAGCTGTCCTTATAAGAAAAAGAGAAGAGACGCAGACACACAGGAGAAATGCCCTGTGACCACAAAGGCAGGGATTGGAGTTATGCTGCTACAAGCCAAGGAATGAATGTTAAGATTCAGCAGCAACTGGGCTGGCCGGTTAGCTCAGTTGGTTAGAGCACGATGTTATAACACCAAGGTCAAGGGTTCAGAACCCTGTACCAGCCAGCTGCGAAGAACTACCAGAAGTTAGAGGAGAGGCATGGAACAGACTTACCTTCTGCGCTCCCAAGAAGGCGTCAACCCTACTGATACCTTGATTTTTTGAACTTCTGGCCTCCTGAACTGTGAAAGAACACATTTCTATGGTTTTAAGCCACCCAGTTTGTAGTACTTTGTTGTAGCAGTCATAGGAAACCAATACACCTTTCTCTATACATAATCTATAAGTATATGTATGTTCTCTATATAATTCAATAAAAAGTTATTTTTGTAGAGATAAAGTGTGTGTGAAGTTATTTTATTTACATATCATATTCTTATGATGTAAGTTTTATTTTCATTTTACAGATGAGCACAAACTCAGAGGATTAAGTGACCTGCCCAAAATTAAATAGCTGGTAACAAAGTCAGTACAACACTTGTGTCTATCAAGTTCTGGGCCTCGTGCCCCTTTGATTTTGATCTTGTATCCTCATTTGTTCTAAGAGATCCTTTATTATCTTTCTCATCTTCTTTCCCACTTCTATCTTAAATCTTTCCTTCTTTATTGCATCTCTCTCTTCCTACAAAAAAATCTCTCTCCAACCCAAAATTTCTCTCCCTTTGCGCATTTGCATTCAACCTCCACACAGCCAGGTGTCTAAAATAAAGAGTCCATCCTGATTGTTCTACGCCCTCCACCTTTCCAGGGGGCATCTCCTCGATATTGAACTCCAGCTTTCACCACTTTGCTGAAACTATCTCAGATACAATCATTAAACTTTCGAATATGACCTTTTCTATGAACACTTCATTCAAATCAGTCTGCTCTCTGCTCACATTTTTTCTCTTTTCTTGTTTTTGCTCATGCCGTGTGTTTCTTTTCTTTGGAAAGATCTACTCTGTTTGTCCCAATTTTCTCTAACTGAAATCCTACTTATTCTTTAGGATTTAATTCGGTCGTTCAAGATCAGTTCCACAAATATTTGTCGAGTACTTAAATTACCACTCTGTTCCAGGATTTAGGGAACCGTTTGCTCTAGGTATTAGAGATAAAATGAGAAATCAGACATAGCCTCTACTCTTTAATTTAGTATTTCTTCATTACATGTTAATGAAATAATTAAATTTTCTTACAACTTCATTAGCTTTTCTGTATAAGCATATCCTGATTCCTGTCAACCAAAAGTGATTTTCGTTCTGTTTGGGGGGATCTAGGATGTTCTGTTGTTATCACAGCCTTTTCACCACCATAGACTTAACACCTCCCTTGTGGGCCATAATACATTCATCCTGGTCTGACAGTTTTTTGAGAACATGTGGACTCCCATAAAAATGAAAACTCCTTTAAAGGAGAAACTTGTCCTTTATCCTTTTGCTGCCCTCTCTATAGCCTAGAAATATTGAGCTCGTATTCAATTGAATTGAGTATGAAAATCATGAAATATTTTTTTTAAAATATGCATGTATGAGAACGTAAAACCAGTATGACTCCAGACTGGAAATTGGAATAAGAAAAAAAAAAAAAAGTAACAATATTTACCTGAAAAAAGTGAAGAAAAAAAAAAAAAGGGGAGACAAGTTTGGAAATTAATGAGAGCAAGTGCTAGGAGAGCAGTCTATGGAGCTT
>NW_007730905.1:219897-221301 GCF_000696425.1 Galeopterus variegatus | reverse complement strand
AAAAAAAAAAAAAAAGTAACAATATTTACCTGAAAAAAGTGAAGAAAAAAAAAAAAGGTGAGACAAGTTTGGAAATTAATGAGAGCAAGTGCTAGGAGAGCAGTCTATGGAGCTTGACCTAGATAAGGACAGAAACTAGGTTACCTTCCAAGTCTGAAAAGCTGTGTTCCGTAACTAAGCTCTCTAATTTGTGGTTTGCCTGCCTCTATAGAATGTAAGCTCCATGAGGGTAGAATTTTTTATCTGTTTTATTCACTGCTATTTATTTCAGTCTTTTATATTTTCAGTTTATATTCAGTAAATATTTTTAGTATTTTACTTATTATTGAATAAATGAATTAGTGAAATTCTACTCTAAGTATACTTGTGTGGTAAAATAGATCTTAATATTATCAGAATCTGCCCTTGATTCCTAACTAATACATCTGTCTCTCTTTGTAGTGAGATAAGCTCCTGCCTACAGATCGAAACATTTAAAACTAATCTTGGTGGAGACAAAATGTGGCTTAGAGTGTATCTTCCCAAGGATATTTCCTATGTGATGCCTGATTGCTTGGACAGCATCGTCTATCCCATCCCAATATTTTGCTTTAACTTCAGGTATGTGCCTGTGGCCTGATTCCTTTCTGGTGTCCCATTTCCCATTTCTTCCATTTCTCTGCTTTCTGATTCTTGCTGGATTTCAGACCAGAACATTGATTGACCTGATTTTAGTATGCATTTTTCTTTTGATCTTTGGTTCCACTTTGACCACGTCTGGGTCTAGACCAGTTCTATGCTCTTCAGTTTTCATTCCCTACATTAGTTCTCCTAGGCCTACCTTACTGCTATTCTTGGGTCTCAAATTAGCCCTGAGGAGGAAGCTAACAACCAAAGTTATAGAAAATAGAATCATAGTAAATAAAAATTATTAGTTTTGAAAACTTGTGTGACCAAAATTGGCATCCTTCTTGCTTAGAGGAAATGGTAAATTAGACATCTTGGAGATATAAAATGTACAAAGTTAGAGTACTGAGTGTGGTAAAACATTTATTCAGTACAATGCTCACACAAAAACTTTCCCAGGATCTTCTTGGGCACATGTGCTCACTGAAAAAACATTACTGATCATAAATGCTGCATCAGGCTAATATCTGAGCCAAAACATATATTTTCACAAGAGCCCATAACTCCAAAAAAGGAACATACTTCTGAGAATATGGATAGCTTACTAACCCTCATATGTCTGGCAAACCTGAAAAAAATAACATGATCATGGGTGTAATAGACTTTTAACTCTATCATATACAAAAATAACAGAGGTAGCAACATATGTTGAATGTTCAGACACCCTCTACATTGCATGATTCTTTTTTTTTTTTTTTGTCTTTTGTCTTTTTCCGTGTCCGGCAACGGATCGCAACC
>NW_007730905.1:201359-219854 GCF_000696425.1 Galeopterus variegatus | reverse complement strand
TGGTAAATTAGACATCTTGGAGATATAAAATGTACAAAGTTAGAGTACTGAGTGTGGTAAAACATTTATTCAGTACAATGCTCACACAAAAACTTTCCCAGGATCTTCTTGGGCACATGTGCTCACTGAAAAAACATTACTGATCATAAATGCTGCATCAGGCTAATATCTGAGCCAAAACATATATTTTCACAAGAGCCCATAACTCCAAAAAAGGAACATACTTCTGAGAATATGGATAGCTTACTAACCCTCATATGTCTGGCAAACCTGAAAAAAATAACATGATCATGCGTGTAATAGACTTTTAACTCTATCATATACAAAAATAACAGAGGTAGCAACATATGTTGAATGTTCAGACACCTTCTACATTGCATGATTCTTTTTTTTTTTTTTTTGTCTTTTGTCTTTTTCCGTGTCCGGCAACGGATCGCAACCCTCAGTGTTGCCCCCGTACCGGACCGGGGACTGGCAACGGGATCGCAACCCTCGGCGTTGCTCCCGCGCCTCGCTCAGCCAGTGAGCGGGAACCGGTCTGCATGTGGGATCCGAACCCTCGGGCGGGAGTGCCGCCACGCTTCCCAAGCGGCACACTATCCAGTGCGCCACTGGGCCGGCCCTACATTGCATGATTCTTATCCAGGCTATTGGGTTAAAGTGATTGACCAAATGGCATCAAGAAGAACTTTTGTTACTGTGGTACATTCAAATGGGTATTAGAGATCTTTGCATATTTTTCTAATGAAGAACAAATTAGATAAAAATCAATCAATTAAATAGAAGAGATCCCACTTAGTAGTACTTCTCTTTCAGAAAATAATAAGTAAGACACGTTTTGGTTTATTCTCTTCACCCCTACTATTAACCTTGTTTTTGTACTTATTTGATCAAAAACAGTCTCAGGAATTTTCATAATGAATCCAAGTGACTCCTAAGCACAATTATCGTTTATTGGATAAATTATATATGATATAAAACTGCTAGTAAACTCTGTGCTGGAATTCTTTAAGGGCATATTTAAGACTTTGAGATTCATGGAATTTTCAATCTTTTTGAACTACAGAGCTTGAATGACCAAGAATCTAGCTTTAAACACAGAGAATAGAAACTTTGCATTTGAATTCTGGGTTTGGTGATTTTGTTTATGACCAAAAATGAAGGTAGTTTGGTATAATGGAAATAGCATGACCTTAGGGGTCATGCAATTTGAATTTTTAGTCCTGGTTTCTGTCACTAAATCATTTGGCTTTGGTCAAATTATTTTATTAGATTCTTCATTTAAAAAGTGAGGCATTTAGAATTTGTTTACAGATTCTAAAGTTCTATAAAACCTTAACTTTGGCTCTACTTTAATTTCCTTTGGCTAAAAATTTAAGAAGATTCATTAATTTATTTAAACATGAAATAAGTACTTAGTATATGCAGGGATTTTGTTGCATTTTATGAGAAAAAAAATGAAAGACTAAAACAGCTGATGCCTCAAGTACAACATTAGGGTGGTAGCATGCTAATTAATGTGTAGTTAACAAACTACAGAAAACCTAATCAATTAATCAATTTCCAAAAGTTTCATCCTATCAATTTTGACCCTTGTTTCACTCCCTAGTGACATACTGCAAAACATCATTTCTCTTTCCCAGAGAATCTGGTCCAATCTATCTTATCCCAGGATTCTATGCCCACACTTTGCACTGTCACACTTTGCCTGACTTGCATCCTGATAACTAATCAAGAACAATTGCCAACTCTCTCCTTTCTGCAGTGAGTGCCCACATGGTCTATTCTATAAGAATGTTGGATACAGTTTTCTGTCATGCCTCCTGACCTCACTAGAAGGCGTGTTTTATTATAATTTATTACTATACTGTTACCTCTGCATTCCTCAAAATTGGCACCTCAACTAGAAATGTTTATAATCAGTTACTCAGTTATTATGACTGTTTTAGGTTTGTTAAGCCCATGTCACACACAACAATATTTAAACTATTTTATGTGCTTTTGAAGTCCAATAAAGGTCATAGACATACATATAGGAGGAATGTTAAAAATGAAGTCCAATCTGCTTCCTTTTTACAAATGAGAAAATTGGCATTAAACGACTTGCTGAAGGCTAAAGCAAGTTAGTGATGGAACAAATGTGTGCCAGTAATGGTTTTTGTTAGAAGTAACCTTAATGTGAAAGATTATCTCTGTATCACCTACTGTATGCCAAGCATTGTTGTAGGGACTTTATTTGAATTAACTCATTTAATTCTCATAACAACCCTTTTGTGCCTGTTTTACAAGTTAGGAAACTGAGATATAGAGAAAGGAGATATTTTTCCAAGGTTACATAGCTAAGAAACAACAGTGCCAGGATTTTAAACCAATGAAACCCTGGAGTTTCTGTTCTTAGCTGCTAGCTACCTTTCCACAGCTGCAGATACATGAAGGTACTTTAAAAATTTGTGGAAAAATGGAATTAAAAGGTAATATGAATCCTTTCGTGAACTTTTTGAGGTACCCTTGTAAAACAATTGTTAGAACTTAAACTTTGTGGCATTTTCCTTAACATTTATTGTAAAAATTATTTTGTACTCTTATTGAAGCTTTATGTGAATTTTAATTTTATTCATACCCCTGTCTTCAAGTGAACAAATCTTATTAGATTTCTGACTGCTGAACTCCCAGTCAAATGCTGTTTTTCAGAAATACAGTAGTTGTAATTATAAAATATGTACATATAAAATATGAAGCATGAGGGTACTTCAAAAAGTTATGGAAAGATTCATATTATCTTTTAATTTTATTTTTCATGATTTTTTTGAAGTACCCTTGTATGTATGTACTTAAAGAAAATTATTTAGGGTAGGCTACTACTTTCTTGTAAGTAGCTTTAAAACATCCAATTACTCTATAACACAAGTACAAAAATGTATGAATATACGTTCTCTATAAATAAAGATTGGTATACTAAGTTGCCAAGAAGTAAATTAGATGAATAATCGTAGATGTGTGCTTTTGCTTCAGCATCCTTTTGTACTGAAATCAGAACTACTCAATGAAGGCAATTTCCTTTTAAAAGCATGTAAGCCAGCACATATGGACCCAATTACTTAATTTTCGGCAGAGTTGTAATGACAGTCACTTCTACCAATTTCAGCAGTCTGCCAGATCTCTGCATGCATACTGAAGGATGGCTCTTCTAACTGACCCTTTGTGCTTTTTGGAAGAAGCCAATCAGTAGCAGATGCAGTAGGGTGAGTGGTGTATAGGGTGTGTGTGTGTGTGTGTGTGTGTGTGTGTGAGAGAGAGAGAGAGGGAGAGAGAGAGAAGAAAAACGTGTCCATGGTAATCTACTCATTTGAAAAGGAAAAGAATAAAGTGGGAAGTAAAAGGGAAACATGGGAAGATGTGGAGAGAGAATAAGTGGAGGGAGCAAGACAAAGGGAAAACTAAAAAGAGAGGTTGACTGTGAAAGAATTTCAATGGGTTCTTTCTTTGTTTACTTTTAAGAAGATCTGTTTTGCAAATGTAATTCCCACACAATGTGATCATTCCTGGTAAAATGTAACACTAAAGTAATACCAAGTTACAAGCATTTAAGGAAGTTGTAGAGCTAGAATGACAATCTCATGGAAACAACTTGAATTTTGAGACTACTTTGCTAGTCATTACATCACACCTCAGCATTAGGGGCAAAGAGGGTAGTTAACATATCAATGTTTCCTCCCGATTATAGCAGAGGACAACGGAATGGTATTTTCCTTAAAAATAAAGTTGACAAACCTCCTCCCTTTAAGTTTTCTACTGAATCTCTGCTGTTTCTCTGATTTTTTTTTAGTCTCATTTTTTTTCATCTGATCAGAAGAATTTATATCAGCAAAATAAGGTGAAAGAAAAATTTCAAGGCAGAATTACTAAGAAGATAGAAGTTTTCTCTACCCTTTTGCTAACTGTGTTTTTCAATGCTACCTACATGTTGGAGAAACTTTTTCTAAATGAACAATGGAACTCTACAACAGTGTAACTCTAATCAGAGAGGAGGTGCCCACAATGAAAAAACAAAAACAAAAACAAAAACTTCTGTATTCTACCTTAAGAAAGAGGGAACCATACTCATTTTTATGTTGAGAAGGGCTAGAATTTTACAGCTGAAACCTGCAACATCATAACATTATCCCAACAGATTATCTATAACCTACAAGTGTTTAGTTTGTATATATTTTTACAGAAAGTTATATGGCATAGTGGGTGTATTTGAATACAGGAATAGGACAAACAAGGTATTTTTATAGAGGCAAGTCTGGTAAATGGAATCCACATTAAACGGAAGTAATATAGTTTTATTACACATATTTATAATTGAAACATGAAATCATTTCCACAATCTCAAGCTCCTTTTCAGCACTTGACTGTTTCTTGTGAAGTGTATTTTCTTTCATGATAGTTCTAGTAAATAGACCATCAGATCTATACACTCTGAGCCCCTCTGGCTCTTGAACCAACAGAACAAATTCGTAAGTCTACTTTAATTACTTTGTTTGGTTAATGTTATATTTGTCTATCTAAGTTTATATGTCTACCTCAATCTAAAATTTTATATGTCTGTCATGCTTAAGAAACATCTATTGTCTCCTATATTGCTAGGCAGTGATCCTAGAAGAAAAAGTGACGAGTATAACCAGTCATAATTCACACTTCTGATGAGAAGAAAAGAGCTAATTTGTTTGTCTTTTCTACTAAACTAGCATTTTTATTCTAGGTTTTCACTTTTCTTTTCCTTTAAATCTAAATATAAGATACACATATTTCAAATTGAATCTCTTTTTTGGAACAGGTCAGACAGTTCTTAATGTTCCACTTAATACCATTTGACCTCAAAAGAGTTTTCATTCTTGCTGTATATACATGATGAATACTGCAAACATTAAGGTCACTTTTTGTTTTTCATTGTTGTGGTTATTATTGTTTTGGTATGTTTCAAGGTATTTTTGGTGGCCTAAAGTGAACGAGAATTTTTAGATCAATGCCCTTTCTTCCTCTCACAACTCTGCTCCAAGCTTAAATCGTTCATTTCAATGTCAGGTGTAAGTCACTAATAAGGGAGTGAGTGCGGCACTTGGGTGCGCAGTGGTGCTCCCGCTGCGGGTTCGGATCCTATATAGGGATGGCCGGTGCGCTCACTGGCTGAGCGCATTGTGGGCGACACCAAGCCAAGGGTTGCGATCCCTTTACTGGTCACAAAAAAAAAGACAAAAAAAAAAAAAAAAAAAAGTACAGACCAAACCTGTTTCTACTGTCTCTCCAGATACCTGCTGTCACCTTGTTGCAGACCATGTCTGACTGCATTGGTTCTCTCCTTAGAATGTTATGAAACTGCAGAATATTCTGACACCTTAAAGTCTCTTCCTCCTGAACAGTTCAGAGAAGGAAGGGGCAATGGGAGAGGGATGAGGGAATTAAGATTGAATGAAGTATATGAATATTCATGAGGTTAACTTTTACACGAACCTAAATACTTATGTTTCTTTTTAATTAAGAAATTTGAGACATTCTATTTGCTGTCTTTTCTTTTCTTCTTCTTTTTTTGTTTTTTTTGGTGGCTGACTGGTACAGTGATCAAGCCCTGGACCTTGGTGTTATCAGCACCATGCTCTTACCAACTGAGCTAACTGGCCAGCTCCTGCTTTTGTTTTTATGGGTTAATATGTTTTGCATTAAAAAAAAGTTTGGACTAGGTCTATTATATGAAATTCTAGTCTCTGTTTTCAGAATACATGTTTACTGTAACATGAGAAATTGATGACAAGAGGCTGAACAAAAAATACACTCTACTATTTAATATGAAAACATTCAGAAAATCAAACTTATGAGACAATAGGAAAAATTAAGGAATCTGAAGTGCTCTCTCAAGAAAACAGCAATTATTTCTGAGTAGTTTTCTTTTTAAATTTGTTTTTATTTTTTTGGCGGCTGGCCGGTAAGGGGATCCAAACCCTTGATCTTGGTGTTATAACACTGCACTCTAACCAACTGAACTAACTGGCCAGCTGCTTTTAATTTGTTTGTATTTTTTAAAGCTTTCAAATAAATTACATAGGATAACTTTCTCACCTTATATTACTGTATTATTTTACATCCCTAAGGTTATCTAAACTAGCTCAAATGTGTAATTTTCTAAAATAAATGCCCTTATTAGCAATTATAATCTCTAAACAGTGTTTTTATATGACAAATAGCAAAATGGTATTGAGATAATCACAAGAAAGTCATAAAACACTCTTAGTACTATCAAAGAATTATAGAATTGTGAACTGTAAAGATTGACAGGGATCTGACAGTTTTCCTAGATAAGCATTTTTCTGATTCTTGCATCTGCATTACTACGTATTTTAGAAATCTGATCTCTTTTTATACTATGCAGGATGTTATACATATTGAGATAGGTTGCACAGTCTTTTAACAACTTTAAATTGTAAAAATACAAATTAAATATTTTTTATTTATGATTTTTGCAAAGATGAAACATTATCTTATTTGTCTCAGAAATACTCAAATATTTTATTGCAATTATACCTCTAATTATATCTAACTTAATATATTATTTAAAAGCTAATTTAATTTCCATCCAATAGTCTATCAGAATTTCAATTTCAGATTTAGTCAACATTTAGCCAGTGAAGAGAAATAATACTTTTATGCTGATGATTTTTAAACGCAGGTAAAGATTTCTATTGATAAGTTTACTCTACCTATTTATCTAAATAAGTAGATCAAGGATGAACAGTTTGCATGAGAACTACTGTCTATGTCTACAAAGCTCAGTAGGAAAGAAAAGAGCTATTAAATACTTCATGAATAACCGTTTCCTGATTCCTTCTAGTACTAATACCTTTTTCAAAAACAATTATTCTGCATTTCTTTCCCAAATATATTTAAGTGGACTTGTGCTAATACAATTAGTAACATTGTGCCAAAGAAGAGGGCATTGTCTCAGGTTAGGAACAAAGCACAGACGATTTCTAAGTGCAGCTCAGAAAAATAATCCCCACATTCTCATGAAGGTTGGTGTTAGTAAGACTCTCTGCTCTCATATGCCCACGACTGTTGATTAATAAAAGGTAATAAGTTTTTTATTCCCATACCAATGGTCTTCCCATCCCCCATCTGGAAGTGGGAATTAATCGAATAGTATCCCCTCTTGAACACAGACCAAGACCTAATATTTTCAACATTAATATAGCATTACTAAATGCTACTACTCGGGTGGCATATTACATAGGACACACCGACTGATAAATAAGAATGACAACGTGATATCATAGTCTAACTTCAACCAACAGCTTAACAAACAAATGTGCTAAGTTATACAGTTATAAGACAATGACTTACTACAGATGCTACAGTTTCAGGGACAGTTAAATTAAAATCCCTGATATTTTATTATTTTGTGGGAAAGTATAATTCACCAATAACAAATATTTTCTTTCCTTTTTTTTTTAGCAGCTGGCCAGTGCAGGGGTCCAAACCTTGGTGTTATAACACCACATTCTAACTAGCTGAGCTAATGGGCAAGCCCAATAACACATTTTTTTTTTTTCCTTTTTGTCTTTTTTCGTGACCAGCAACAGATCGCAACCCTCAGTGTCACGCCCGTACCGGACCGGGACCGGCAACGGGATCGCAACCCTCGGTGTTGCTCCCACACCTCGCTCAGCCAGTGAGCGGGAACCGGTCTGTACATGGAATCCGAACCCTTGGCGGGAGCGCCCCTGCGCTTCCCAAGCGGCGCACTGTAGCAGTGCGCCACCGGGCCGGCCCCCAATAACACATTTTTGAATGACAAAAATAGCAACCATTTACTGAGCTTGTGGTTATGAGAGCAACACAAATACATGCATTCTCCTATATTATAGACAACACTAGGAGGAGGAAACTACTGTTTCTCCATTTTACTAGAGAAACAGTACTATTGAGCCACAGAAAGGTTAATCACTTGTTTGTCTCCAGAGGGCTAAGAGACAGAGTTGGGATTAGAACTGTGTCCCACATTCCTAATCATTGTGCTAACCCTGCAGTTTCCAGCTTTGTAGATGGTTTACCATATGAACATTATTCCCAGCACAACACAATTCTGCTATGCTAGACATGTACAAAGGATGGATAAACATTAGGAATTTCAAAGTATCAAAATAAACGTGTGAAAAGCTCAGGTGAAATGGGAAGCAGGAGGTGAAAGCAGAAGAAATGGCTTAAAAGATTTCCGAAAGTTCCAAAATAGCATGTACAGCATGAACTCATGTTGACAACAAAAACAAGAAACGAAGAAGCAAAAAACCTACCCTATGTGTTTATATATGTATATTTATATATATAAAACCCTGGAAGGAGATGTAGCATTATATTGTAGTTATCAGTGGCTATCTCTATGTCATGGAATTGTGCATGCTTTTTCTTCTTTGAGATTTTTGTGTGATTTGCAGAGATCTTCTATGGCTTGTGTAACTAAAAATAATTAGTCCATGACTGTTGAAACCTGGGTTTGTTTTACTATTCTTTTGTTTGTTTATTTGTTTCTAGAATGTCTATAATAAGGGTTCAAATCCCTGTACCAGCCAGCTGCCAAAAAAAAAAAAAAAAGTCTACAATAAGTAGTTTTGAAATAATTTTAGAAAATAAAAATTGCTTGAAATACAGATTAAAACTCCATACGGCAGCTGGGGCTTGTTGGAGGATAAGTGTGGCTGAAGGAGCAGGCTAAAATATGCTTATAAAAAGATACTCTTCTTGAGCAAAGATTATATTAAGTCTCAGAAGCAAAGTCATAAATGGCGAGAAACATTTTGGATAGACTTCCCAAAATAAAATCAAATATGGCACCAATTCCAAGTCCTTTGTAGTCTGGCCCCTGCGTACCTGGCTATACTTGCCTCCTATTTTCTCTTCCCTGCTGTTACATTGCTTGTAAAACACATACATTTTCCTGCCACAGGGTCTTTGCACCTGCTGTTACCTCTCCTTGGATCATATGGATGAGTTTTTCTTCTGACCTCAATCACTCTCTCTAGTTATACTCTCTCACATTGTTTTGTTTTC
Organism: Galeopterus variegatus; assembly: GCF_000696425.1. Lineage (NCBI taxonomy): Eukaryota > Metazoa > Chordata > Mammalia > Dermoptera > Cynocephalidae > Galeopterus > Galeopterus variegatus. Next base: position 210,773 of record NW_007730905.1, on the reverse strand, counting down.
TTATCTTTGGAATATTTAATACAATCTAAAATTCTTTTTATGTATTTGTTTAGTGTTGGTGGTATTTCCCCACTAGAATATAAACTCTGTGAAGGTGGGGATCTTGTCTCTTGTGTTCCTCATTCTATCCACAGACCTAGAACGATACCCGATACATAGCAGACACTCAAGAAACACTTGATAAATAATTCAGTGAATGTGAAGACAGTCACCATGAGCTCTGTCATCTGCTGTTTCGTCCTCACCGTTTCCATCAGACTTGAACACCGACACTCCACCTTAAGAACTTCAGAGTGCATCAGGATGTGGCAAAGTGGGTTTTGAAGACTTTGTTATCATGCTAGAAAATCCTCCTACTTTTGCTGTATAGTATAATAATACTTTACTCTTTGCTCATACATACTAACCCTTGTAAGTCCAAAAAGCCTAACTCCAAATATAAAATATAAAGAGGTTATATATGCACACAAGAGAACTAATTTATTTTTAGTAATCATAAGATAAAGAAATGCTGAAAGACAGAGAACAAATACAACATAATTTAACATTTCTACAATAAACAGATAACTTCGGGGGGCTTTTACCAGACTAGGAAATGATATTTTCCAGAATAAATTCAACCTTCCTGTGTATGCTTCTATATTCTGACCACCCACACTACAAACTACTTTTATGGCTCAACTACATTAACTTCAGGGGAAAATGTTTACATCGTAATGTGGTTGAGAAACTATTTTTCTTACTTTTTTGAAAGCATCTAATTTGCACGGCTTCCAGACAAAGGCAAGGGTTAAATCCCACAAGAGTTCTCTGTCACCGTCCACACAGACCAGAGAATACAGCCCGGGGCTGACTCATTGTATGCTGAAGACCTGTGTGGTAGGTCACAAAATGCCAGACAGAGGGAGCCATTCAAATATGCTGTCTACTCCCTTTGTATCCAGGGAATTAGGAAACTGCCAACTGACAAAGGTCACCTCTGGGTTAATGACCACAGATTGATAGTTTAATTTATGCAAATGTATAAAGTTGCAATCTATGTGCTTTAAAATTCGATTAATAGTACACATTTCGGGGATTTTTCTAAACCTTGAGAAATTAAAACACCTTGGTCTAAAGGAATCAATTATCACTTTGATTTAAAAACTGTGTCCAGGTTTTCAAGATCAACTCACATAAGGGGTGTCAAAAAGGCCAACTCTTACCTATTATTTTTTATTTTCTTTGAAATCGTAGAGTTTAAACGTAAGAAAGTATTTAAATTCAATTATTATTTTATCATGTTGGCAAAACTGCCTGTATTATATTCCCTGAAATTTGCCTGAATCAAGAGAAGAGTCAAATACGTGATGTATAACAGTAACTTTATTAGTTGGCACTACCACCCCCAACCAATAACACCTGAGGATCTTCTTTTAGATTAGGGAGGGGCGGGCTGGTTATCTCAGTTGTCTAGAGCACAACCTTATAATACCAAGGTCATGGGTTCGGATCCCCATACTGGCCAGCCAAGAAGTAGTTAAAAAAAAACAAAACAAAACGAAAAAGCCATAGATTTGGGGATTTTGAACCCTATCTTTCTGCACACTATAAACTTAATAAGGCTCAGAGAATGTAGAAGAAATGTGAGGAAGAAGGAGAAAATGACTCATAATCCCACCACTTACAAGCAGCCACTATTAATATTTTGGAGTATTTCTTTCTTTCTTTAATAAAAATATTTTCTCCTATTCTTCTCATTCTCATGTTGCCCCATATCTTCTAATGAAAATTTCACGCTACACATTTATATGTTGTTTATATGTTGTTCTATCATTTTGTACATTAGAGTGATGTCAGACATGACAGTGCTAGTCTGGTTAAATTTTGTCCTGTAATAAATAGCCTTTAAAAAGTGTGCATGGTTTTTGCATGTTTCCTCTCTCTCTCTTTTTAAGTCATAGTTCAGAATTTATAAAATAAATATTCTTTTATGAAATTACATTACTCCATATTAGGGCAATATGCCATATTCATCTCTAGAGAGAAAACAAAAACTTAGGAAAAGTAAAAAAAATTTCCCTTAATTAGTAAAGTTGCTTTGGGAAGGAATCCAGGTTTTAGTACAATATACAGGAAAGGAATTAGGAAAGGACAGTTAATGATTTCCAGCTAACTAAAAGTAGTGCTTAGACTCATTATAGAAGACCAGTATCCAGCTTCTCACTAGTTTTCACTTGTGTGTAAAGATAAAGGTTGTGAATTAAGCCTTAAATCGTAGAACAGGAATATACCAGCCTTGCTCTATTTAATTCCACAGGTGTTGCTCAATTTCAAAGCCATATCTATTTTTCTTTATCCTATCATATTTTAAGATAAATTTAAGTGCTTTTTGGTGTAGTTGGTGTTAGTTTCACCTCTATTAAAAAAAAAAACCCCAAAAGCAAAAAACCTTTACCCGCATTTTATCTGAATATGTTGACTGTGTAGTATCGATGGACAAGTCGAGTTGTGTGGGCGCACACATGCTTTGCGTGGATATGGACAGCACAAATTCAGACTTAACTGAGTTACAGACCTTCTCTGACCATTACACTTCCCAGTTATTTCCTTATTTGAAATTCACTTACATGAAATACTGAGTTAATTTGTAACTTAGAGAATTTTAAAATTATAAGGTGCTTATTTTTTAGAACTAATGTAGATCTCTGGAGATGTTTGAAGAAAAAGGACCAATATTATTTCTGTTATTCTAGGGGACAAGAAAATGACAATGAAATGAAATGGTTCTACCACCACCCCTTGGATTAATATGACTTTGGAGGAAGAGACATAGTCAAGACCTTTATGCAGAAGGGAAGTTTTTGTGTTTTTTTGTTGTTTTGTTTTTTTCCTTTCCTCTAACCCAGGTAGCTCCTAACCCTGGAGAATGTCAAAGTTACACATCAGGTGAAGATCTAACTTTGAAAGTATTTTCATATTGATGTCCTTATTACTTTTTCAGTGTTTCATGGATTATACGTAAACTTGCTATATAGATCTATACTTTGTCTTTTAAAAGGCTCTTCCAGTAAGTGAAATTGAGGAAAGCATTTTCAGACAGATTTGTCTATTGTCACAGAGTAGCCAGCAAACACATTCACTTTAAAAACAAGGCAACAAATAACTTTATACCTCTTTTAACTACTAAAATGGTTATTAAGGCTATCAGCACTGTTTTGGCAACAGATACTTTCAGGAAGCTCACCTCTTTTAAAGGCATTAGCATTTCATGATTTAGAATAATCCAAAAAAATTTAGCCATCTATCTATAGTTTTATTTTCAAAACTTTTCCATTTGATCAAATAGGTTTTAACTATCAATCTAGAAGTGCCTAAGTACCGTGGTAGTGGTCAAACTAAAGAACAGACATAAAACCACCTTTTCTTTTGCAGATAGTAAAGGCTTCTCTCTCCTTCTGCCATCAAATCAAATTATTCTTATCAAGAAAAACTCTCATGCCCATAAATATTATTTAAAGAGCAGCACTTTGTAGCTTTGGAATGTGTATAATAATATATATAATGATATTCTCCCAAGAGGCAAATGCCTGTACCTCTTTATTTCTTCTTTGTACATTACATATTTTGACTCTTGCCACTATGTCGAGGAGCATTAAAATATTGCAATTTACAGTAAGAAGGCAGAGTGTTATTTTCCAGTGGAAATCAGGTCAGGGGAGAGCTCTTCATAGTCTCTACCTCCTCCAAACCATCTGTGATAGCTGGTCCCACATGGATACCACATCCACCCAACTGCTGGGGCATGCATGTAGTATAGAAAATGTTTTATTGATGTCATTTACAATGACATTTTGTGTGTGTGGCAGGAAACATCATCTTGCATATTTCACATGGGAATGGAATTTGCCTTTTAAAAAGAATTTGGATAGCATTGCCTGATGCATTTCTTTTCTATTCCCCTCTTTCTCTTTTCATTTATCTTAACTTTTAGGTATCCATTTTATTTCAATGAAGACAGTATAATGTAGAAGTTAAGAGCCCTCTAATTTGGAATCAGAAAGATTTGGGTGCAAATTTTAGCTCTACCACATGTTAACTGTGCCCTTAATGTTTTTTCTCTGCAAACAGGGATAAAGTCTGTTAGGAAAGGGGTGAAGAATAAATGAGAACACATGAAAAGCACTCAGTGCCTGGCCTGGGAGCTAAATGCTTGCTTTGGTTATCAATGGCAGTCCCACTACATTTTAAATTTCATTCAAGTTGAGACAACAATGGCTGGTGAATGACATATTCAGTGTGAGTGCAATCTTGCAGCATATCCAGTTGCTTCATTCTTGATAACACGACCCATTAATTGCATTTCCTGCTGCCTGCTTTACCTGTCATGGTACATGGTATGCCGGGGTGGGGAGGGGTGGGGAGCTAAATGCTTGCTTTGGTTATCAATGGCAGTCCCACTACATTTTAAATTTCATTCAAGTTGAGACAACAATGGCTGGTGAATGACATATTCAGTGTGAGTGCAATCTTGCAGCATATCCAGTTGCTTCATTCTTGATAACACCACCCATTAATTGCATTTCCTGCTGCCTGCTTTACCTGTCATGGTACATGGTATGCTGGGGTGGGGAGGGGTGGGGGGGTGGGGGGAATAGAAGATTTGACAATTGGGGGAGGGAACAAAGCAGGGGAATTTTTATTGGTGGCAGAAGCTGGGGGGTTGGGGGTGGGGGGAACATCACACACTAAATGGGGTAACTTTAAGCTTTTCATGATTCTTGGGTTTTTAACAGTCTTAGTCCTTTGACTGTAAATATCTAATGATTATCTTTGAGAGTTCTGACTTCAGTCTTCTACCAGAAATGCAGTGTGTTGGAGCATAGCTATATCTCTTTGAAACTCAGCACTGTGACTTTTATTTCTTCAAGCCCCTACTCCCAGAAATACCCAGGTTCTCTCGCTCCTTCCCATAGTGATTTATGTTAAAGTCTTCCTTCTCCATTTATCAGAGACTTGATTCAGCAAAAGCAAGTAACATCTCAGTTCAGATATAGAATTATTATCCTTAAAATGTAAATCACTCTTATGCATCAATGAGGAAAAGATGAACACTCCAATAAAAAAATAGGCAAAGAAAATAAACAGACAAGTCACAGAAGAATAAAAAAGGGCAATGAATATGAATTATTCAAGGATTTCCTTCAATCCTTCTGTTTCAATTGTCCTCCCTAGAGATGGATAGTGCCGAGAGTAGAAATAGCCTGAGTCTTGCTGCTAATGAAAATGTAAGAGTGAAAGTGCTCAGGAATCTAATGAGTCATGTTGGCAAAAGCCACATTAACAGTAAGAAAAATTTGATAATAATCTCAGTTCTGTCACTTACCTGCTGAGACAGTCCTAGTATCATTTTCCTATATGACCTTGAGAAAGTCACACAGTCTTTAGCCCCAATTTTCTTAGCTGTTGAATGGGTATACTACTTATTGAAACTCTCTTGAAGGATCACTTTGAAATACTGAAAAATGAGAAAATTGCATTAACAGACTTCTGTTGCATGTCTATTACATGTCATGTATTAAGACGGTCTACAAAAAGATCCCATAAACTGTAAATAACCATAAATATTTAGCTAGTACTTTATTATTGTGTGCTTTTATGATGAATCAGTAATGTGTGGAGAAGTAACATCTGTATGTTGGAGTAGAATTTGAGTCTTAAATGCAAGGAAAGAGTGTGGCTGAATGTGAGAGAAAACACCCATATCCATCTTCTGTTGTACTTTAATATGACTGGCTGGCTGCACTGTGCTGTCATGAGTGCCTGGTTGGATGCAGGGCAACTGTACGCTCCTGCTCTCTCTCTGTTGATAACAGCCATACCTCCTGCTTCCAACGAGTTGCTGATATTAATTCCAAAGTACAAAAAACTCACACTTTTCATAATGGGTTTCAGGCCAATTACGGGTAATAATTTAAAATTGTTTGAATTCATGCCTCAAGAGAGATGCTTCTGCTTTTCATTAAATGTTACTGAACGGGTGCTGAGTTCTGCAAAGTCTTTAGTGCCTTCCAGTCTCTGTTAAGTTGTATTTAAAAGTACGATATATGAATTTCTCCCAAATTTTAATAGTCACATTAGTGAGAGAGTTCAAGTGAGCACACATTTTGAATCATTTGGTTTGGATTTGAAGGACAAAATTCTCTTCTGGTGAAATACTGAGTGAAGATAAGTGGTTGGAAAAAATTACAAATTTGTCTTTATTGCATATGAGGTCTATCCTCCCCCTCCCCACTCCTTTTTTTTTTTAACTACAGTGACATGTACTGAAAGGAAGACTGCTCTGCTGGGGAATGTTTGAAGTAGATAAATTTGTGCCTAGGAAATGGGAAGTAATTACAAGATAAATGACCTGCACATCCGGTAGATTCAAGGAGGGTTAAACTAAATATTTCAAGCTGTTATTTGGTCTGTTTACTCATGTTTATATGAGGTTAACAACTTCCACAACAGCCTCTCCGGCAGTTGTTCCCAGGTGTCTTCTGTTTAGCTGGTGGGCTCATTTGAATTACTTTATGAGGAATATTTAGAATAGAGAGACACTGGATGATCAAGGGTGACTTAGGCTTCTCACGACCTTGGGAGATTGTTCCTGGATCTACTATTCCTCACTGCAGCTGTCTAGTGGAAGAAATAAGATTGGCATGGGCAAAAGTAAACTCTTGTGATTTTTTTCCTGTGATTTCTATAGATACTTACAGACTCACTAGAGAATTTACAGGAATGAAGAACGGAGTCACTGAAAGATATCTTCTTTGATTTTGCAGACTAACAGACTTTTCATTTGTTTATTTATTTATTTATTTTAGAATTCTACTGAGATGATGTGAATATGTATGAGAATGTCTTAATTCTTAGGAAATGCATGCTGGCATTATGTATGAGATGTCTTAATTCTTAATTAATGTCTTAATTCTTAGGAAGAGTGGCATGATGTCTGCAGCATATTTTGAAATGTTTCAGCAAAAAGCATACAGATCGATAAAGGAAATATGGCAAGTTGTTAATATATTGATAAATCTAATTGTTTGGTAAATGTGTGTTTCATGTACTTTTTCCCCAGCTTTTCTGTGTGTGTGTAAATTTTCCCTGTTAAAAACTTGAAAATAAAACTTCTATTTATAATCAAAAAATGGTAAGTTAAGACTCAACTGACAAACTTGGAATATATTTGCTAAATTACATCAGATATAGAATTATTATCCTTAAAATGTAAATCACTCTTATGCATCAATGAGGAAAAGATGAACACTCCAATAAAAAAATAGGCAAAGAAAATAAACAGACAAGTCACAGAAGAATAAAAAAGGGCAATGAATATTAATAAAATTATGTACTTATATAATTGTTTATTGATCTTACTATCAATAAAAATAGAATTTAAAGTAGATTAAAAGAATAATAATAACTATCAGGAAGTTACTCTGAGTCAGGCATTATTCAAGTATTTTCCCTCTCTTTTCACATTTAACTCTGGCAAAGTCCTATGATGTGAGAACTATTATTATTTTCATCTTACAGATGAGGAAACTGAGTCCACAAAGGTTAAATACCTTACCCAAGACTACAGTGCAAAAACATTGGTAAGTATTGGAGTTAGGATTCACACTAAGAGCAACCCTTGCTGGTCCCTGTTCTCTTCACAACATACTGTATAACATCTGGTCCTGATAAGGGTGGACAATCCAGCTAGTGTGTCAATAGAAACCACTTAAGCCACCTTTCCAGAGGGCAATTTGGCAGTATGTATGGACCACATACCTTAAAAATGTGTATAACCTTTGGCCCAGTGATTCAAATTCTAGGAATTCTTCTAAGGAAATAGGACAAGTGTACAATAATGTTTGCACAAAGATATTAATCTAGCACTGGTTATGTATTAAAAAATCAAAACTGATTAAGTGCCCAATAAAAAAAGGATTGGATAGGTAAGTTATGTATTAGCCCTACAATGGTATGTTAGGCAGCCATTAACAGGTTTATATTTATTAACAGGAAAAATGTTTACAAAATATTGCAAATGGAAATAAAAAGCAGGTCACAGAACATACTGTAGAGTATAATCTTATGTTGTTGTAAAAAGTACATACTGGGTATAAAGTATGTATGTATATGTTTGGAAAAATATACACTAAAATTTAATTTAACTTAACTTATTTTTTTGGCAGCTGGGTGGTATGAGTATCCAAACCATTGACCTTGATGTTATCAGCAACACACTGTAACCAACTGAGCTAACTGGCTAGCCCTATATCAAAATTTTAAGAATACTTGACCTTTGGATTGCAAGAGTACAGATTTTTAATATTTTTCTTTCTATTTTTGTACATACTTTTTAACCTTTTCACACAAAAGCAAAAGTTATGCAATAAAAACAATTTTATTGCAGCATATACAGTAAAAAATAGTAAATATTTGTCATAATAAATTTTGTGGGGGAAAACATCTAAAATAATAATCATGGAGACTGAAGACTGTGTGTCCTAGTATTATTAACTGTGGTATGGGTGAATCGTACCTGATGCTTGTATTTTTTCCCCAACTTGGTCATTCATCACTTGTATTCCCATTCATAATGTAGAAAAAGTAACTGAGAAACTAATAAGACCACTAGCAGTGCTGTGGCTGTGCCCCATCAATTGCTCTCTCTCTCTCTCTCCCCTTCCGTCTTCCATTTTTAATCCACTGACTTCTTCTCTCTTTTCCTTTTTGGTTTGCAGCTGGCTGGTATGAGGATACAAACTGGTGAACTTGGTGGTACAAGGCTGCCCTCTAATCAACTGAGTTAACCATCCAGCCTCATGACTTCTTTCTTAAGGCTATCAATGTGTTCAAGTCTTTTTCTCCATTAAAACAAACAAACAAAAAACCCAGCAAAAATCTCTGAATTCTGTCACCTTCTTACACAAATCTTTCACCTTCCCATCCTGAAATAGTTGGGTCAACCTTTGCTGGCTTTAGGTTCCTCTTTCATTTGTCTTCAGTCTACTGCAGTTTAGCTTCTTTTAAAAGTCAGCCTGGTAAAGCTCTTTATTAACAAATCTAATGGCTTTTTTCTGTACTTTTCCACTTATACCTCTTTTTAACTCAGTTAACTGACAGTTGACAAAGAAATTCCTAAGCTTCTTTCTTCCTTTGTATTTACCATTTTTTTCCAGTTCACTTTTATTACCCTCCATTTTAGTTTTCTTTGTTGCTGGGTGCGGTGGGCTGTGTGGCCCCCAAATACATCCATGTCCTAATCCCTGGAACCTACAAAAGTTACCTTATATGTCAAAAGAGACTTTGCAGACAGGAGTAAGTTAAGGATTTTGAGATGGGGAGATTATCCTGTATTAACTGATTGGCCAGATGTAATCATGATGGTCCTTCTAG